>NW_010561127.1:44065-48582 GCF_000687285.1 Phaethon lepturus | reverse complement strand
TGGCCTCAAGTTGCCCTAGGGGAGGTTTAGACTAGGTATTAGGGAAAAATTCTTTACTGAGAGAGTTGTCAAACATTGGAACAGGCTGCCAAGGGAGATGGTGGAGTCACCATCTCTGGAAGTGTTCAAAAAATATGTAGACGTGGCACTTTGGGGCATGGTTTAGTGGGCATGGTGATGTTGGGTTGATGATTAGACTTGATGATCTTAAAAGGTCTTTTCCAACCTTAATGATTCTGTGATTCTGTGATCTCAGTGCCATGGTCAGGAAATATAAAGTTCAACATAGAAGGCTTTGGTGCTAACTCCATGGTAAAATATAGACAGGGATTGGGATTTACATGTCTTAGACTGGCTGAAAGCAGCACTGACGTTCTATCCTATATATCTGTATGGACGAATGCTTTAGGTTTATACATGCAGCTCAGCTTTTTAGATGAAGTTATTACCTCTAGGCTCATCTCTGAGTGTCTATTTTGAGAAAACAACCTCTCACGGCTGTGAAGAGAAGCAGGAAAACATGAGCTTAATATAAGGAAGAACGGATGTGTTTTCTTGAGAGGGCTGCACTAGTAACTCTGGCATACATCTAACACAGATTGACATTGCCACAGATGCACCCGCCTGAGTACAGGAGCAGAATGGGGCAGTGACCTTGCACAACTGTAAACATCATTACTAATTGCAAGCCTAATTGCTGTTGCCTCCCAAACAGGAGTCCTACTGCACTTGCTGATGAAGACCTTACAAATAGCTGAAAGGTTTTCTTTTAAAAAACCACAATAGTTCATTTCCTCACAGAAAGCTTCTCCTACAAATCCTTCTGCTCCCATCCATGTCTTTCAGGTTCCCACCACAGACCTTCCTTTGCCCAGGCTCGGCTGACATGGCTGCTTTGATGGGAGTCAGCACGTATGCCCTGTCTGCTCTGCAGTGGTTACTCGGGTGCTGCCTCTCACCTGCTGGGACACGCAAGGTAATTTAAAAGGGGGTGAAATCCTGAAAGCTGAAAGAAGTCTTTCTGCTATTTGTTTTTCCATCTCTGCAGTGGGTGGAGGGCACCCTGCTGCTGTCTCTGCTTGTGTTGAAGAAGAGGGAGACTTCTTCACCTCCCCCAGGCCCCAGTCTGGGAAAACCCCTGGGATGCCCCATGTTGCTGAAACAGTGGCTGAGGGTGACACCAGTGCCCAGCCTGGGTCCCACCAGGCTGGCATTTGCGCCTGCTGCATAAATAAAACCAGAACAACTACTTTGCGTGGCTGAGCCATGTGTTCTTAAAGGTTTCTGGGAAGAAGACGAATGCTGGAATGGAATGCATGGGAAGAGTGGGCTTTCAGGGAAAAGGGCACAGGACTGGTTTAGTCAGAGCTTTACATAGGCTGGATTAGTGAAACCTACAGTTGGAATATCAGTTAAATAATTAGTATAGTATATAATATGAAGCATAATTTAGACAAGGATTATAAGTCTGTTGTGAAAAGAACCATGATGAAAGACAAGGATTTTCTTGCTTAAAGCAGCCACTTTGCAAATTTAACAGGAATTTGACTGACCTCAGCATCATTTACCCATGTAAAGCGCCTCTTTATGGCATAAAGAAAAAAATGGGTTTTTCTTTGTGAGACAAAGATGTGCTTCTCCAGCACCACACACGTGCACAATGCGGGGTGAATGGCTCAGCAGATGGTGTGACCCACTGTTCCCAAAAAGTCATGTGGGAACATGGAGGCCCATGGCCAGAAATGCCGATGTGCAGGAAAATAAACAAGGAAACAGGAGGAGAGGCTGGGGGGACTGGGAAAGGAGCTCTCTCAAGGGGGTTCATGTAGCAGAGGAGCCCATTGTGTAGGTAAGTATGTATGCAGACATTGTATGCAGACAATTTCCAAATGCGTGATACTCACTTGATAAATGGCAACAGATTCCTTGGAGTCATGCCAGGCTCTGTATAAATAAGTGTGTTTCAGATGAGAAACACATGCGAGGATTGGGGAGGTTATAGCTTGCCACTTTGAAACACAGTGCCAATGGGGAATTCGGAGCCTTTGGTTAAGAGCACTATTGTGGACATTCCAGTTGGTACTTGGAACAGGCTTATGTTATGAAGATATTGCAAAATAGTGTGCTGTTCATACACAATAATGTTGAATAATATTCTGCAGTGTTTCTCCCTTGCTATGGGAAATGCTCTAAGAAATTGTGACTGCCTAGATCAGAGATCTGTAGATAAAACATAGAACTATTGTATTATCAATAATGAGTTATGTTACTTTAGAAACCTTTTCCTGTAGTCAATTTGCGCATCACAAGATGCAGTGTTCAAGACAAGGGTCACTTAAAAATGGCAAGAATGCCACACAAGCCTAATTGTGAATGAAGGCTATAAATGAGCTTTTGTGCCATGGAATCTTGATATTTTAAAGTTTATTCACAGAGATGTACTAAATGTAATGATGGTGAATCATAAGGCCTCCCTAATTAGGAGAGATGGAGCCAAGACTGGACATTTGCATGCGTGTTGAGAAGAATAGAAGCAAATCTGTGCAAGTACGGGGCACATGATGTCCTCCATACTAGTTAACTGCTAGTAAAAGGCACACCTTTTCACACCATAGCCCCACTTTATACTCAGTGCATGTACATATCTTACCTTACGGGTTATTAACCCATGGGTTAATATTATGATTAATAGGATGTATTGGTCACAATGGCTGGGGCATAACTTGGATTTCTGGTGGGAGAAATAAGCAGAAGATGCTGTGGCCCATGAAAACATCTGAAACACTGCATGTGGTGGGGCAGAGATGTAAAGTGGACACCACACACAGTAGAAAAAGGGCCAAGCAGGCCACCTTCAGACAACTCCCATGGAAAGGGCTGGTGTTCATCACAACTGGGAGCACTGGGGAGGGCAGCAGGGGTGAAGCAGGCATCCCAGGGCTTTTGGGGAGCACCAGCTTGTACAGCCAGGGATCAGAAGGAGCCACATGTGTGACTTGTTGCTCCAAGTGCAGCAGGTACACTTGTGAGGATCGTGTCCAATGAGCCCTGCCATTGCACAGCATGAGGCTGTGTCATGCTTCAGAGAAGATGTCTGGAGAAGAGCCTCACCTGGGACTTGGTCTAACCCAAGAAAAAACACCTGTGACGCTCTCATGTAATGGCAAAGTGTCGTCCCATGCTTCACATCCTCTGGCAAGTATTTGAAGCTGCTTGGATAGATATTGCTGAAGGTACACAGGTTCAGAGAGAAATGCAACAGCCTCCAGTCATGGTCCCCCTATTTTGATTTGCAGGCTGAGCAGAGATCACCCCCTGGGATGAAATTAGACTGACAGGCATAAACAGGCTGGTGGTGGGCTGTTACTTTGGAGGTGATGGGAATGCACACACTGGCTGCTGCTATCTGTAATGTATGTATCAATCCTGGGTATTTGGGGCCAGATCTGTCCCATTCCCTCTCAACTCTATGGAGATTCCTCCTGAGAAGTAGGCATTTATTTCTTCGTCTTGGGTCTGTAACATTACTGCCTGCAATTAGGATGACTAGCAATACTTGTTTCCTTGTTTCCATTTGGAGGAAAATCCTGACTATACAATTCAGCTATCTTTCCAGCGTACCATACTTTATTAAAACGTAACATGCTCTCTGTCCTGTGGCTCTGCAAACAGCTGGAACAAGCAGAAGGAGAAGCAGTTTTGGTTGTCTCAACCATGGCCAAAGGAAGGGGCATTTATTGGCCCCCTTGTTTCAGCCTGGCCAGTGCTTCAGCTCCCCCCTGCCAGCAAGGGCAGCATTTGCTCGTGGCCGGTGACTTGCTGGCATCTCTCTGAGTGTGCTGGCATGACCACACGCTCGCACCCTATTCTTCAATAGTCTTAATTCAAGACAGGTGTGAGCAAAAATAAGAAAAATATCTAAAAGTCCTCTAAATTTGGGCAGGTCTGAAATTGCAGAGAGTCTTAAATTAAATTTTAAAGAGTTTTAGAGCATGAACCAGACTGGATTTCTGTGGCATGCATTCCTAACAGACAGGGAGCTAAAGGTGGAAAAAGGCCTGAAGGATACAGGGTGGCCCTTGGGTACACAGAAGAGGGTAAATGCAGCAAGGGACACAGTAAGAGGTGGGAAGGGGAGAACTGAAGCTGCAGGAAAACAAGTTGAGCAACATGAAGATCCCCTACCGTGGGGCAGAGATGAGAATGGCGGGCATATGTGGAAGAGAGCGGTGCCACCAGCAGAGCATGACAGGGTGTCCCTGCATCGGTCCTGACACAAGGTGGGGAGCAGAGGGGTCACAGACATCCCAGAAATAAACACAGGTGCAAGACTGAGTCTCCGTGAGCCTGGGGGATGAACAGAAAGGAGCTGCAGGAGCAGGTGATGGTATTGACCCACGTGTAGGAGCACCCACAGCCCCTTGTCTCTCTGAGATTTTGAACATAAAACCAGCTTGAACATAAAAACCAAGAAGGTATCTGGCCATGTCTGCAAAACACAACAGTGCATGTCTGCA
>NW_010561127.1:27610-44034 GCF_000687285.1 Phaethon lepturus | reverse complement strand
TCAGCAGGAGAGACCTGTCACAGTTCAGTCATGGGCACTCATGGAAAACACAGGACCTGTAGCGCTGAGGTGCAGATCAAATATTAACTAATTTTTTTCTCAGGAGTTTTCCACCAGGATTTGGAGAAGCCTGAATGAAATACGATGGTTGCACGAATTTGCTCATCTTCATTTTCTTCTTAGAAAAAGGGAGAAGGGGAATTGCAGCATTTTCTAAGGGGTTCACCACACCACACCATGAACCATTCAAACAGTGTGCACTGGAGCAGGACAGGGTCTGACCGTAATCTTTCTTCTGTTCCCTCCTTTCCTTTCTCCCCACAGTTCAGCCATGCATCCTGACACCATGAGCAAAGCTGTGCATGTGGAATATAGCCCCCGCCAGCCTCTGCTTAGCTGCCGCTGTTGGGGGAGCACAATCACTTCAAAGTATGCAGCTCCACCCTGCCTTGCCACTCCTTTGGGCCAAGGAAACGTTGGGGTTTCTTTTTTTCTTTTTGTTTCATTTTTATTACCTTTTTTTTTTTAATTTTCGCTTTTTTATTTTCTTTCTTCTTTTCCCTTTTTTCCTCCTTTTTCTTTTCCTTTTTCTCTCCCTTTTTCTCACATCCCCCTCCCCCATGCCTAATGACCCAATCTGGCAATTCCACAGCTGATCATTTGTTTAAAAGCATGGTGGAGGCAGTGATCAGGCTGCCTCAGGAAGGAGGAGGTGGGATGCGCACACGGAGGACACCGGCTGCAGGCAGAGGGCTCTGGGAGGCTGCGGCTCGCAGGGGGGCACGGAGGGCTCAGCTCCGCCCGGTCAGCTGCCTGGAGCTGGCGTAAGGCAGGCTTGTAGCGCCCGGCCTTTCCAAGAGAGCCAAGAGGTGGTTTTTCTGGGTCCCTGGGTAGAGGGGGGAAATGATTTCTGATGACGACGAGCTCTGTTTGACAGCGGGAAGGGTGCGGCCAGCTGCACCGAGAGCGCACCCGGCCGGGCAGGGCGGGCGGCCAAGCCCCACCGAAGGGAGAAGTTGTGAAAAGCTTGGCAGTCCCGAAGGGGCAGAAGTGACAGCCTCAGAGGAGAGCTCAGGGCTTCTCCGGCCGGGCCAAACAGCCTTGCAGCTAAAGGAAGGTCGTTCCCTCACACCGACAGCCGGCCTGGAGCATCCCTGGTCGGCGTGGTCCTCCGAGCAGAGACGGCTGTTTCCCAGACACTCGCGCTCCTCTTCGTCCACTACTGCTGCTCTGCAGAAAGGGACTTTTTTGCCCAGGACGGTGATGGCAATATAAGGAGAATCACATGCATTTTACCGGCCTTTTATGTACACATTCATAGCTGATATAATGCAAATTCTTTCTTTCCAGTCATAAGTCCCTGTTTATAAATGTGCTTTCTGTCCATAAGTCTCAAATAATTTTATAAGCCATAGCAGTATGTCACTGCAGTCGTCGTTATTTGGCAAGTGGATAAATCAAATAGAAGAAGAAGAATTGATCTACCTGCTGGTGAAAACCAGTGCTATAAATCCCCCAGTTCCCAAACACTTCCCACTTCCAGTACTGGGACTGGCATTTCTTACTTTCTCTAAAACAAAGTTTGAAGAAAACACAAGAACATCTCAAATAGACTTTGCAGCGATTTTATACATAAGATAGCGTTACGCCAGCAGTGACATAAATTTAGAAGTATAATGTACCAGAGAGAAATAACTGCTGAGAGCAGCATGATAGCTGGATTTCATGCTGTTTGCTATAATCTTCTCATATAATGTGGCATACATATTTCAGAATGCAAACTCTCTAACTTGCTTAAGTTTTGAATTGGTAATACAATCCACATGACAAAGACTAGGAAACAAATGTCTGAGAGACATGGATTCATTTGATCTGCATGCCTGTTCTGAGGAAAGGCAGGGGGGGGAGGTAAATATAATGCAGAAATAAAGGAGATGTGGAAAGCAAAATAGAGAGGACATAAAATTAACCTTTTCCAAAAGCCCTTATCTCATCAAATAGAAAAAATCCAGGGCAAAATTTCCAATACTACTGTATTTGTCTTGGAAGTGTCTTGTAAAAATGTATTTCTAACAAAACTGAAAAAAATTTATAAAGTTGTAGACAAAAATATCAGGCATATGCTACAGAGTCTGTCCTGGGAACCTCTGGCAGTGAAACAACACAACAGTCGTAGCAGTTCAACACCTCAGCAAAAGGCCTGGGTGTGATGTGACAAAATCACGTTTGTACCCAAGGGACAAACACACATGATCAGGGAGATGATTTTGATCCTGTACATAGCCTTGATGAGTCCAGCTCTGGAATCAGGAAAATTGTTCTGCTAGCAGAGTTTTTTAAAGATTTCAAAAAATTTGGAGGAGGTAAGAGTAATGAAATTATTCAAAATGCCTTTAATTTCTTCCTTCATCTCTTTATCAAAATGTAAATTGAGAAGGCATTCAAATACAGTGATTAAATAAATTCATGTTGAGAAAACACTCACCAAGAGAGAAACATATTGCAAGAGCTTGTGACTAGAACCTAAAACCAGGTGAATTCAACTCAGAAATTAGAAAAACTGCGCAAGTAGTGCATTGCCCTGTCCTTGATATGCTTGGCAGGCAACCTGCTGGAAGATATGTTTGTTTATGCTTGATGGAGGACAAACAGGTTGGTATGGAATGGGCAAAGATGCATGGTGGATCCAGTTAAAAGTTATGCTTGGTCTGTCCAGCACAAGCCAGCAATGAGGCAGGTCTTCTACATCAAGAAATTGGTAGAATGTAAGAGTTGTCTCTGTAGAACAGCCACAAGCAGGTTCAAAGCTTATGGGTAAGACTCAGGGACCGAGGAAACAAAGGGAACCTTGTGATTGGTGTCTACTACAGGCTACCTTTCGACAAACCCTCCTACTCCAGCTACAGGAGGCATCCTGCTCGCAGACTCTCGTCCCGATGAGGGACTTCAACCACCCTAACATCTGCTGGAAAAGTAGCACAATGAGCTGTGGGCAATCCAGGAGACTCCTGGACTGCATTGAGGATAACTTCTGAAGCTAGCCCTACCAGAGGGGATGCCATACTGCACCAACACAAGTGAGCTAATTGGTGATGTCAAAATCAGAGGCAGCCTGGGCTGCAGTGATCATGCACTAGTGGAGTTCGCAGTCCTGAGGGGTATGGGGCAGGCAAAGAGTAAAGTCAGGACCCTGAATTTTAAGAATGTAAAATTCCAGCCCTTCAGGGAGTTAGTCAATAGGACGCCCTGGGAAACTGCCCTCAGGGGCAAGGGAGCAGAACAGAGCTGGCAGATCTTTAAGGATGCCTTCCATAGAGTGCAAGAGCTCTCGATCTCCAGGTGTAAGAAATCAGGAAAGGAAGGCAAGAGACCGGCATGGCTGAGTCGAGACCTGCTGGTCAAACTAAAGGGCAAGAAGGAAACATGCAGCCAGTGGAAGCAGGGACAGGTATCCTGGGAAGAGTACAGGGATGCTGCCTGGTTGTGTAGGATGGGGTCAGAAGGGCCAAGGCAGCAGCTGGAGCTGAACTTGGCAAGGGCTGCACAGAATAAACAGAAGGTTGGATGGTCACATCCAGAGGGTAGAGGTCAATGGCTCAGTGTCCAGATGGAGACCGGTGATCAGTGGTGTCCCTCAGGGGTCCATACTGGGACCTTTAATATCTTTAATAAGCTCTTTAATATCTTCATCAGTGACATAGACAGTTGAATTGAGTGCACCCTCAACAAGTGTGTGGATGACACCAAGCTGAGTGATGCTGTTGACACGCCTGAGGGATGGGATTCCATCCAGAGGGACCTGGACAAGCTCGAGGAATGGGCCTGTGTGAACCTCATGAGGTTCAACAAGGCCAAGTGCAGGGTCCTGCCCCTGCGTCGGGGCAACCCCTGGTATCAGTACAGGCTGGGGAATGAAGGGATGGAGAGCAGCCTTGCCCAGAAGGACTTGGGGGTAATGGTCGATGAAAAGCTGGACATGAGCTGGCAATAGGCACTCACAGCCCAGAAGGCCCAGTGTGTCCTTGGCTGCATCCAAAGCAGTGTGGCCAGCAGGTCGAGGGAGGGGATTCTGCCCCTCTGCTTCGCTCTGCTGAGACCCCACCTGCAGTCCTGCGTCCAGCTCTGGAGCCCTCAGCACAGCAAAGACATGGACCTGTTGGAGCGGGTCCAGAGGAGTCCACAGCAATGATCAGAGGGCTGGAACAGCTCTGCTGTGGGGACAGGCTGAGAGAGTTGACGTTGTTCAGCCTGGAGAAGAGAAGGCTCCAGGCAGACCTTATTGCAGCCTTCCAGTACTTAGAGGGGCCTATAAGAAAAATGGGGACAGACTTTTTAGCAGGGGTAGGACAAGGTGTAATGGTTTTAAACTAAAAGAGGGTAGATTTTGCCTAGATCTAAGGAAGAAATTTTTGATACTGGGGGTAGTGAAACACTGGCCCAGGTTGCCCAGAGAGGTGGTAGATGCCCCATCCATGGCAACATTCCAGGTGAGGTTGGACGGTGCTCTGAGCAACCTGATCTAGTTGAAGATGTCCCTGCTCGTGGCAGGGAGGTTGGACTAGATGACTTTTAAATGTCCCTTCCAACCCAAAGATTCTGTGATTCTCTGATTCTGGGTAAGATGTGTAGGCTCCTTCTGTAGCCAACAGAGCCAGTAAATCAAGAGAATGAATCACACCATTTATCTTACATGTCTGTCCCAAGAGGAGGTGAGTTGCCTTCTGGGGATGTCTTTCTCTGTTGTTTGGACTGGAAGATGAGACAGCTTCTTCTAGACACTTAGCTTTCAGACAAAGTTTGGCAAAGTGACTCCCAGCTCTGCCTGAAGGTCCCTTTTGATCTCATGTGACCAGGCAGGAGTGGCTGGGGGCCCCCGCCCTTCCCGGGGCTGCTGCCACTGTCCTTCCTCTGGCTTCACTCAGCTCCTACCCCCACAGTGCTTTATCCCAAGATCTAGGTTATCTGAGGAGTGGTCGCTCCTGGCTTTATTTATATAAACATTGCTCAGTAAGAACAGATTTATTTTTGCAAATCCTGCCTTTTTTCTACCATTCAGCCATTCTCAGCTCCTCATGTCCCCCCACTGTCACAACTGCTTGGTGGGACCTCTTGCTGCTTTTCCTTTATAGTGGCCCAAGCCCTCCACAGCCAACTCTTCCTTCTCATGTCTTCTTGCACGTCCAGTATAGACCCTAAAATAGGCACTGCCTCATAGCTGCTTTACAGACAAGGTGCGCTCACACTGGTGCTGATGTCAGCAAGGGCAGCCCTGGGAGGGACCACCAGAAGAGGCCGAGGACCCGGCAAGTCCGTATTTCCAGCAATGATCTCAAGCAGAAAAAAAAAGGCATGAAAATGGGGCTTAAGGAACTTCTTCTGGGCACTGCCACAAGACAGTGCTCCACCTCCCTCTAGTGATGCCTGGGAGAAGGGAGGCGAGGGGCAGAGCTCCGGTTGGACCATGCCTGGAATTCTGAGTGTGGTTCATGCCTTACGGTTGCGTGCTGGGAGGGCTGCTCAGCCCTCTGGGGACCTCTCCCTGCTCCAACAGCTTCCCTCAGCAGCTTCTCACCCCTGAGTCCTCCCACAAAAGCAAGACCTCAGCCACTGAAGCCACGGGAAGGACAATCAGGTCCAATTAATTGTACAGGTCAGACTGAAACAAAGCAGTTTCATCCTCAGACCATTCCACCAACACACCACACAAGGGGATACACAGTGACACATGAACCCAGATCCTGTGCCCATGCCCAGATAGGCTTTTCCCTACCCCAGAGCATGGTGGGAAGCCCAAGTGTCATACCTGACCAGTGGCTCCTGTCTCTATCTGCAGAACAGAGCTCTGCTTCAGGCTAAATGCATCATTCGTTACTGTGAAAAGCCATCATATGGAAGAGCTGCAGTCTCTCAGGCAGCCCAGTGTAGGCCATGTTAAAGTCCATGCCATCTTGCTGCTGGCAGACAGGAGTGGTCATCTGTCTCTGGAGACAGCCATCCATGCGGGCAGTTCACAAAGCGAGAAAGCAGGAGCTTGCAAAATGTTCTTGTGCCCCAAGAGAATGTATCTGGACTCTTTGGTGTAGGCATCAGCCCTGCTTCATGCACTGCTCGGAAAACACCCTGGATCACCTTATGTGAGCAAGAGACCTCCCAAACCTGCTCTCACTGGGTAGCATCATGTGGCAGGGGATAAATACAGTGTCTTGGGTCATGCGGTGAGAGGACACCTTGGGTCACTCATCCTGGCACAAGGGGTGAGTATGCATCCTCCTGGGCTCCTCTGAACAGGAGGGACTCAGCCGGTTACCGGCCAGAGGGCTGGGCAGTGGGATGGCAGCAAACAGCTCCAGCTGCAAATGCTGGTGGGACAGAGCAAGGAGGAACACACTGCACAGAGGAGATGGGATGAGATCTACCATCCAGCAAATGCAGGAAAGGGCAGAGGGCACAGCCATTTCCAGAGAGATGCTCCAGGAGGCGAGGACCTCGCTTGGGTTTGCATGAAGAGCAGAGCCCGCTAGATGGCAATCACAGGTCTGAGATGGCCAAGATCACTGCACAGCTCCTCCGGTTTAGCTCTCTGGAAAAATGAGTAAAACACATGCTAGTGCCTGTATTGTGAGCCTACTGGTATTTAGCACTCCTATTATTTGCTGGGAGTTGCTTATGGATAATCGTCCAGTACATGTGAAGTTGCATTGCCATATGATGTATGCTGCTGTAACTGGAAGTGATGTGCTTTTTTCTGTTTTGGGTGGTCTGCATCATCGTTCCTCACCCTGCTTCACCAGGGTGCAGTTGTACGCATTGGCTTCCACTAATCAAACAGGCCACCGCGGCTGAAAGGAAGGAGAAGGCTCCTTCTCTGCCACATCCCTCCTGCTCCAAACACTGTGACCACCCTCGCTTTGCTGGACCTGACTTGCCCTGAGCCTGTGCCACCCTTCATAGCACTCTGCCAGGCTGGGGGTTGGGTTGGCCCCACAAAAGGCCCAACAAGTGCCAGAACGAACATGAGGGAGAGGGCAAGACACATGTGGGAGCAGAGAAGCAAGTGAGGGGGGCAGCACTGCTCTTCGCCTTCTTTGTGGGAACTGTTAGATGTTACCTGTAGCTTCACCTTTAGAGAGTTTTTTCTTAGGAATCTGCTTTTCTTTGAGGGTTTCAGCTGGTTGCATCCATGGAATCATTAAAAATAATAATTTTGGGAGGGACACCAAAGTGGAGGTCACCCAGTCCAACACCCTGCTCCAAACAGGTAAGATCATGTTGCTCAGGCACTTTTCCAGCCATGTGTTGAAGATGTCCAAGTATGGAGATCCCTGACATCTTTGGCCCCTGCTTAAGATTTGTTCAGCTGCACAATGAAAAAGTTTTCCTTTTATCTAATGCTCCAACTTGTGTCTGTTGCCTCTTGTCCTGCCACCGTATACCTTTGAGATGAGTTACCTGGCTCAGTCTTACCCTCCCATTAGATAACTCTAGACAGCAATAACATTCCCTTCACCTTCCAAAGAACCCACTCCCAGAAGGGTATTACACCTACAGAGTTTTGCTGTCAAAAATGACTGCATTTTGTTTAAATTTATGTTTTTCTAATAAAAGACACTTTACAAAGCATTGGCAATTACATATATAAATCCAACCGATACATGGGTCCTGAAGCAAAGTGTTTTAAGTTGCTTCACAAAAATCACTGCCTGTGGTTCCCCCCATGTGGTTCACTATGCCCGTTCACGGAAGTGTGGTTTGCAACACGGGCTGTTGACACCCACATTTGCGTTATGGGTCTGATTGCCAGAGGCAGAATAAAGCTTTAATGACTTCAGCTGGGGTGAGGGCTCTGACTCACCAACGGGCTTATGACAAGTCTGGGAGAGCTGACCTGACCGCCTGCCCCCTCTCTCCATCCCACCCTCTTTTGGAGGTTCCCACCCCAGCTGCAGGCATGGCTAAATATCTCCTTATACACTCATGAGCTGCCATAAACTATAACCCGCTCGTGTTAAGGTAAACCAGCACCAATTTTGGCTCTCTTTCGTGCACCAGGGCTGTAATATTTAATTTGTGAACTGTGTCTCCCATTGATTATCTGGAACTTGATGGGCATGGAAAGCTTAATTTCCAAACTCAGGGAGCTCTGATAGTCAGAGCGCTGAATCATACAGGCTATATTGTGCTCACGGATCATTTGAACTACAAGGAAAAGGAGGGGTTATCTCTGCACTTACAGGCAATGAATCAACAAAAAGACATCATTAAAGAACTAAAGCTGAGGGAGGAGAGCAACATGAGTTCAAAGTCACATGAACTCACTGGCCATGTTTAAGCTAAGCCACCTGGGAGATGGGAAATTCTGCATGACTTTGAATTAACCTTCACAGCATAATATTCCTTCAAAAAGCAGAGCACAAGAAGAACAATATCATCCTAAAAGCCACTGTTGTTGCCAAGCATCGTATTTAGCGACTCAAATATTCAAGTCTCTGTATACAAGTAGAACAGAGCTGC
Organism: Phaethon lepturus; assembly: GCF_000687285.1. Taxonomy (NCBI): domain Eukaryota; kingdom Metazoa; phylum Chordata; class Aves; order Phaethontiformes; family Phaethontidae; genus Phaethon; species Phaethon lepturus. The sequence continues at coordinate 35,523 of NW_010561127.1, read as the reverse complement.
AGAAATGTCAGTCTAACTTTTAACCCCTTTATTCTGATTAATATATAACTCCCATTGGAATGTAAAGGTTTCACTGACCATAACTTGTACTTAAATATTTCCACAGCCAGTTTGCAAAATAAATATTCACCAAACCAGGAAAGGGACAAAAAAGCCTCCCTTGACCCTGAGGATTTTCTGTAATTCATATGATGATGTCATGACTCCAGGCACTAGCCCTTGTGCTCACTATCGCACACTGGATGAATGCTACGCTGTCTCACCAACCCTTCCCGATCCCTTTGATCCAGGCAGACACACCAGCTGCGGCAGCTGCTGACATATGTCTGGAGGAAGAAAACTCTGTTCTGTGGAGGATTTAAAGATTTTCCTGGTTGATTCATTTGAAGCTGGAACAAACTTTCTCAACTCATTTTATGAAGAGAAACCTAGTCTCAAGCCTGTGAAGGTTTCATTTTGACAAAATAGGAGTGTTTGTATTTTGTATTGTATTATAGAACCCATACTTTAAAAAGGTTTGAATATTCAAAAACATCGAAGCAAAAGCAGTTTAGCATACAAACGAGAAACATATGTTGAAACAGGAATTTTTCTTCTGTCTCATGGGTTGAAACCTCAGCAACTTCAATTCCACTTCTCAGAACATCTCAAATTCCTCAGGTGGGCATAACCTGGCAGCCTTTTGCCACTTGTTTCAACACTTCCATTGCTGGTAACTACACCAGTTTCAGAGCTATTTTGCATCAATACTGGAGTTAGGGGAGTCCTATCACAGCACTTTTATATGGGGGAGGGGCACATTTTCAGGGGGTTGTTTTGAGCACAGCTGTGCAAATCTGCTTGAAAAGGCAACGAAGCACAGGTCTGCTCGGGACACCAGCCAGCTCTGCTTGGCATGTGGTGAAACACAAATGGAGGCTTTTCTCAGCTCTAGTAATCACAGCCAGACCTGGTGCTGCTTAATTTAACAGCAAGGCTCTGAGGCCAAGATATTCTGTTAGCGGAATCACGTGGGAATTGTAAAAGGCTCAGAATGTCTGAAAATCAGACAGCTTATTCAGATGGCTGAACAGCAGGCTTGGGGACACAACTTTAGGCAGACAGTTTCTGTCTTGGCTATAAAGTTAAAAGTCTTGGCTATAGCAGCTGTAGGAAGGAAGGTGGTGAGCACTGTTCCTTTATATCGTGTAGAGATACAGGTATTCAGAAAACTGAGTTGTATTGCTAGGTTAAGAAATCTTGCCTCTATTCTAGTGCATTTAGATTAGCTAATTACCCCCTTTAGTTTGGGTGTTTGTAACTTTATTATGCAAAAGTCAGTCTTTACTAGTGAATGGAAAAGAAATCAGGCTTGTCCTCATAGTTGTCTTTTCTTTAGAAATGGGAAACACATTTTCACTGCTATATTTTTGCCGAACAGAAATTAGAAAGAATATCATGGAAATGTGCTGGCATGGGAGAACTGGTGCTAAGAGAGACCAGGATGGAGTCTCAGGGGAGACACACGGAAGCAGATGCTGACATAAGCAGCAAGAGTGCCCTCCTTTGGCCACCTCAGAGGTAAGTCCCAGAAAAGTCTGTCACCTGTCCAGGTCTTCCACTGTCTTTCCTAAGGACCCATCTGAACTGTGCTGGCAGCCCAATTCCAGCTGCCCCCATTCCTCAGTCCCACAGATGTGCAACCCTCTTCCGGTTGCCTGTCAGGGTGTTGATTTGACACACCATCCTGTGACCCAGACTAGACATGATGGACACACATCCAGCCGTCCAAGGAAGGGGACACGCAGCAGTCTCTGGGCATAGATGAGCTAGCCCTTCTCTGGAGCACGTCTGAGGAGGTGCTGCAGGAGAGAACATGGTGCGTGTCCCTCAGACGCCTCCTGCAGAGGCTGTGTGGCCCATCATAGCTCAGAGGCTGGCTGCTGTGTCTTCTGAATCCCACACTTCCATTTGATCCCCATTTTATTCAGGGAGGAAATGTTGGTGACCTGGGAGCAACAAGGACAGGAAAGCTGTGTTCAGTTATTGTCCCTCAGAGAGAGGATGGCTGTGTCCTTGGCCTAGCAAAAACTGCCCCTGGCTCATGCTACCCACCGGCCCTGCTGTTGTCCTTCAGAGCGTGAGACACGAGCTCTCTCCCCGACACCACATCACTCCCACATCCAGGTGTAGGTCCAAAGGCCTCCATACCCTGTAGAGGGAGGGTGCCTCCAAGAACGGGCGCCTGGGGATGTCTGCAAGCAGCACGTTTAGGAGCGTTTCCCTGGTAAGAGACAAATGCCGTCGCCACAGGGCGTCCCACCTGTCCTGCTGCAAATGGACATTTCTCAAGTCCATGGCAAGACCCAGAGCTGCTCAGGGCACCAACAGTTTTTTCAACGGAACACTGTAATTTAATTTTCTCTGGAATAAGATAGCTTTTCACAGGCAGAGAAGTTGAACCTTGAAATATTCACCTTAAAAGACAGAAGCTGGAATTCAGGTGTTTCCTAAATGGAAGCTTATCAAACTGTAAATACCACCCTCATCCATCATGATAAAAGGAGACAGTTATATTGCAGGAGTAATATAACAGGAGATATAGCTGAGCGGAGAAGCCTGAGTACAGAAAAGTACAGAGGTATAAAGAAATCAGATTGCACCTTTTCCAAGAAAATTCAAATGCAGTGTCCAAATAAATAATTTGAGTGTATGAATTAAAGAGAAATTTTTTAAAAAACACCTTTAAAAAAAAAAAAAGCATGCAGTGAAAACCCATATTTTTCAAGGCTACAATAGTTTAGATAAAACAATTCAACTAGTTTTATTAAATTATTTTGTTTCAATTAGTAGTAAGGAGTATAAAACTGGTTAAGACAGCACGAGACACCACTCCACTCCCAGCAGACACATTCCCAACAGGGAACAAAACAGTCTGTGGACTCTGGGTGGTTCAGCTTTCCTAAAACAACACAATCAATAATCTTGCACACGAACCTTGCTGATAGCCCTGCTCAGTGGCAAACACATGACACAAACACTGGTTCCTCAGAGGGATGGAGTCACCTCTGACTGCAAAGGACCAAGCACCATGGACCCATTCCTCCCCACACATCTGGGGCTTCAGGCAGTGAACTCTGAAAACATGCGTAGGGGTGTGGTAGTTGTCCCAGCGAAAACCATTTCAGTCCAAACAGCAGCACCTAAATTTTGCAGTGCTTCCTGCTATCCAAATTAGTGTGCTACGTAAGGTGTGGAAAGGGAAGGCCCCCTTGGTGATGTGCTATTAGGACTATATGATGTATTCACGGCTCATTCACTCTCTTTTGGAAAAGGAACATGTTTCCTGGGAGCTCTGGCAGGTTGCAATCCTGCCATGTGCCAGCAGTGCCACACCGATGCAAAAAGGTAAACACCACATTGACATGTGATAAATAAGATGCCGAAAGTAATAATTCACCTCAAATCAGCACTAGTAAAGTTCCACCTGCAGAACCTGGGTCTGTTTTGGGGAAATGTTCTTCGGAAAAGGTGTAAACGAAGAGGAATAAGGATGCGAACAAGAATGATCAGCTGTCTAGAAACCTCTGTCTTTCCAGAAAAAAAATTGAAGTAATGGAGTAGGTTGCCTTGGGAAGCTGAGGAGGTTTCTAAGAATAGGTTAGACCGTCTGTCGGAAATGGTTAAATTATATATGATCTTATCTTGTAACAGGGGAAGGGACTAGCTGGCCCTTCAACATCCCTTCCAGAGCTATTTTTATGTTTCCATGACGACTCTTTTGCAGATACAGTTTTTCATTGTATCAAAGCACTGGGGTCCTCTAAGGTGACTCATGGAAACAGTTTTTGGGGGCTGACACTTAACACCCACATGTGAATTGCTAATAACAGTTTTTCCCTAGATTGATCCTTGTATTGACTACTTGAGGACACTTTCACACAAATCTGCCGTGAAACCATTTTCATCATATTTGCACCCTCCTATTGAAATTCAGCCAAGGATGGGATGACAGCAGTGAGATCACACCCATTTTTGGTAGGACAGAAAAGGAAGAATAACATTTCCTGTAGTCACTACTAAAGGAAGTTCTTTTAAGCAAGATTTTCCAGCTGGAATTTGCCCAGGTATCCCAGAGCTCACATCATCGCTCTTTTAAAAGAAATATTAGGCCAAATGGCCAGAGAGAATTTGAGTTTGCATCACCTGGCTGAGATGGGACTGCATGGCTGCAGCCTGGGGAAGGGCTCTAAGGAGGGTGCAGAACCAGTACAGAAGATGCCACCAGTTTGGACATACTGGAAAGGAAGCCAAAGAAGCAGCTGCAAACCTCGAGACCACAAATCACCCAGGACCGATAAAGGAATACTCAATAAGCAAATATTCTGGGACAAGGGATGAACTCTTAAGAAGAGGTTTCCACAACAGCACTAGCACAGAAGATGAAAACAGCTATCGAGTGACAGCGAGCTGGCGGTATAAAAACAGAGGGTGAAGTCAGATATAGCAGGTGAGACGGGGGAAATTCACTTCATCTTTTAGAGCCAAGCTTAGATTTTCCTCCCTAACTGGTATTCTACACTCTCCTTAGGTAATTGCAGGAAAATGTTAGTTAAACAGGCTCTGGACTGCAACCCCAAGTGATCTCTTAACTGGCCTGGCGGGCAGCTTGGCAATTGCCTAGGATTCAAAAGCCCGATGGAAAACTCTGAAACAGAAGCTCTCGCCACGTAGCATATTGGCATCCTGCGGAAAAGACCTTGGCTTGAGACCAGGTACTTCTGAGTAACAAAGTCAACCCCTGGGACAAGATAGGATGGGTAGTTTTTAACTGTAACTTACACACTGCATAAACAATTTTAGTCAGTGACAGACATACAAGACTAATAAGACCATACAAGCACCTACACAGACATAAAGACAGCAATTACAAAGTGATGTTACACGCCTGTTAAAAAAACAAACCTCCCCCCCCCCCCACCCCCAAACTGGTTTTCTTTTTTTTTTTCCTTTTGCTGCACACCACCCCGCTTCAGTTTCACATCACATTCCCACCGGGCCAATCCGGGCCACATGCCCACCAGGGAGATCTGCTGGTCCCCCAACAAATATCCGGCGCCACTTCGCAGACTTTCTCACCTGGAGGTGCAGCCAGCCAGCCATAGTGAAAGCTGGACCAGGCAAAGTGGTGTAACCCATGGCCGCTCCTACAGAACCAGCCATGTCTCACTTCGACTAGTATTTAAGTAGGGAACATTTTGGTGTATAGCTGCTGTGAGTGAGGTCAAAGTGAGCTCTCAGGCACAAAAGGGAATACATAAGGGAGGCAGCTCTAGGTCAAAGTCATAGGAAAGGCACCGTAATGCTTAATTGCATTTATAGTTATGCTATACGTTATACATTCTTCCTGCAGTCAGCCAGCAGTCCAGGACTAAGTTGCTGAGGAAATGGCCTTTAGTTCCTCCACCTGTACCCTGCGTGGCTTGGGGGGAGCCTTTCCATCCCTGTGGGAACATGCAGGACATGGGCTGGGACAGCTGGCGTTGCTGCACTCAGCCAACCTGTTTAATTGCTGAAAAACTCCTCTGGCAGCCAAGGAAGATACAGAAGGTGAAAATGCAATAGGTTAAAAGGAAGCGCCGCTCCTTCATAGCAGCATGTGGAAATGAGATGAAGATGCATCACTTTTATTATCATTCAGTTCTTTCACTACATGGGACAATACTCAGGCAGGAGAAAGGATTCTTTGACTGTGCTTCTCAGTATTACCAAGAGTGGGTGATTCTAGCTGTAACTCTAGCTGCTTCAGATTAGGTATCTCTGGTCTAAGGGATTTATTTTGACTCCTTCTGTAGTCAACAGAGAAAGGCAGCTGCCGAGGGGTGATTCACCCCACCCTAAAATAGATGGAATGAGTCATCCCCAGACAGGCTTATCTCCTTCCACTGATTATAGAGAGAGACCAGACAAATAGCTTAGGTGGGATGCCATGGCTTTTAGGTGGATAAAATTAAATGAATAGTATTCCACTCTGTAATCACAAAGATCTTTAGGTTTCCTGGCCAAATGATTTTGCTAAGAGATAGAAGTTTTCAATTTTTCAGTTGCGATAAAATGATATCAAGTGTTCTTGTGTATTTGGAAAAGCACAGTCCAAACAGAGGTCTCGGCTCTCAGCACAGTGAGCAGAAATTCCGGAGGAGGATGAATAGGGCTCCAGGCAGCTGGACCTGAAGAAAAGACAGACTAAGTTATGTGTGCTCCATAGTCACTTAACAGAATGGGGAGTATTTATTATTAGAAAAATGCATTTTGTGATCCCCCAGCACCACTTGCTGTCATGGTTAAACAAACACACCACGAGATACTTTCTGCAGACCCTGAACAAGGCACCTAACTGAAATACCGGAAAATGAGAAGATGCCTAAAACCAGGCTTTCTTCTGCAGACATTTTGTGTAGAGTCTGCAGCCTAGCCCCTTCCCACCGCCCACCCCCCCACCCCTGTAAACTGTGCACATGTCAGGATATCTGACCCCCTGAGCGAGGAGCAAGGTTTGCTGCAGCAGAGCAGAAGCGTAGCCGTGTAACTTCTTAAAGCCTCAACGTGTTTTACAAAATAATAAATAATGGCCCATTGCATAGCTCAGGGCAAAGCTGCTGAAAACGAGTGAAGTCAGTTTTGCTGGATAAGGTATGGAGCAGGATGCTTTCGAGGGCAAAACGTCACGGCCCAGAAAGGACGGGGGCGGTGGGATGGAGGGGGCGAGCAGAGCTCCTGGAGCGAGGCGAGAGCAGAACCATGTCTTGGCACTGCCAGGCACATTTCCTGCAGCATCAGTATTTGCTTTGGTTGCGTTTTCCATGTGAAGTATGCCAAGGTGGCTGAGCTGCAGAAGGATAAAGCCTACAGACTGCGGCGGTTTCTCCGAAGCCTGTGATGGAAATGGAAACATCCCAGCGTAAGCAAAAGGCCTGTAATTAGTGCTGCAAGGGACCCCAGGAAACATCTGAGCTGCTGCTTAGGAGCGTCTGGAGCACAAACCAGAGCAGAGCTATTTCAGCACAGCTGTATTGAAACTGGGGAGATCATATAGCTAAAATCTCTAACAGCTGCCAGGGCCCGATCATTTCTGGAACAGCTGTAGTGATTTAAGGTGTTACCTCCTGTGATGAGGGAGGTCTCCATCACTCCAAGAAAAGGAAGAGTTAAATAACAACATCCCACAGTCGCAGAGCTCCCTGACTTGGGAGGCTTAGACCACCTGGTAGGCAGCTACATAAGGGAGCAATCCACTGACCAGTTGCAGCAGGAAGGAGTTAAAACCCTTGCTTCCCCCTTTCTTTAGACAAATAAATCTTTCTGTGGTTGCCTTGAAAGAAAAGCAGGCTGTGGTATGTGGACCTCTGGGAGAGATTGAGGCCACCCTTTGTGGTGGGGGAAGAGACCAGTGTGGTGAGGCTGCTGCCGGTCACCTCCTGCCCAGAGCTTCTCGCTGGAGCGGGGCAGCGGCCGTCCAGCTGCCTGCTCCTGTTGCGGCCGGGCTGGGATGCAATGTCCCCCAGCAGCCCACATCTGAGGGAGATGGGCTTGTCCGCTCCAGGTTATTCTGTATTTACTCTGCCATCCCCAGAGACTATGGCTTGCTGAGAAAATAGGTCACTGAAAAACCTCATGGAACAGGAATACAGGACCCATGAAAAAAACAGCAGAATAATGAAATGAGCGAGTTAATAGTTCTTGGAGCTCCCTTTCCAGTAGTGCTGGGTGTGCCGCCTTATTTATATTCACCAGTGTTTTTCTCACACCGTAAGGACAAGTGGCAGAGATGTTGCTGCTCTGTGCAGAGGCACCGAGGAGACTGGCAGAGTCACACCCTGCGGAGCCGCTCACAGGAGACCGCGCTTTCTGTCGAGAGGTCCCCATCTGAACGG
>NW_010561127.1:0-27579 GCF_000687285.1 Phaethon lepturus | reverse complement strand
TGCTGAAACTCCAGAGGCAAAGCAACAGAAAAACACTCTGTGCTAACACTCCCATGCAGAGAGTCTTTTCGGAAACTGTGATCCCTGCCAAGTGTAAAAAAAGGCATTTTACCTAAAGGAAATGACTCCTGCCAGATAACAAGCTATAAGATCCCTCTCAGATGGAATTTGTACTTTTAAGCAACACTGTGCCCCAAGGAACCACATTACAGAGCAGGAGGCACCGACCTTGGAGGAAGCGGAAAGGTTTGCGTGGCTCCTGTGTGCTGGCTGCACATCTGAGCTGAGGCTCCTTTTAATGGACACACAAAGTTTTCGTGAACAGGGTCAATGGCAATACAATGACAGGTATGAAAAGAGGCATGGGAGAAGGCATTGAAGGGCTCAGTGGTTTTGGAGGTAATTTGGTTTCTCCCAAGATGAAACAGGGGTAGTTAAGTAAGTTATGGGCACAGGCAGGAATCCCAGATGCAGAATCAACATATAATGGGGCGGTAATTGCAATTCCAAATGCAATGAAACCCAAGAATATCAAAGTGATGCTGATACCAGCTTTATGCACGATGCTGTGTCATTATGTGGCCTGACAGAGACATTTTCTGCATCATCTCATTGCACTGCTGCTACCTCAGAACTGGAGTCATGCCTGGCCACCGTGCTCCCTGGGCTGGCAGCGCTCATCCCTCTTCCCTGTAAAAAGCTGGAGCAGAGCAGGGCTGCCCACATGCTATGGAGCTTCAGTGTGGGCGTATGCCCTTTTCAAGAGGGATGTAGGAAAAAAACATCTCACATGGTAAGCTGTGTTGTGGAGTGATAGTCCCAGGGATATTACCATTTCCTAGGTAAACCAAATCACAAGGGGAGCAGTAGGTTTGTGACTGTCCAAGGGACATAGATGCACAGCCAGCCCTGGCCCTGACTGCCTCTTTGACCAGGACTGGTGGTATCATGCTACGAGGTGAACCATAGCGCTGGTTTCCCTTGTTTTTATGAAAGATGCAAGCGGTATTGCCCATGGCTGTTACATGATCTGCTTCCTCTTCAAAATGTTCTTCCAAGAACAACATTCCTTCCCTATTATTGTTTTTTTTCTCTCCTCTCTCCTTCTTCCTAATCCCTTCTCCACAGACTGGTCATTTGTCACTGTTTTCTCAGACTAAATTTCCCAACAAAACCTCCTCCACCAGAGGTGGAGAAAAGGGGCTGCAAGCATCCTCCATACCAGTCCTCAAGTTTTCGCAATGCCTTGCACAAACCAACCCTGGCTGCCTGCTCCAAAATTTTCCACAGTCCCTCCTATCTCTAAACACATACCTCGGGGTATTAGGTGGGCAGTACAGTGACTTGTAAATGCCGAGAAAGCTTAGCATGGGATGCTTGAGGAGCAGTGAAGGATCTTGTTCTACTCTTCTCCATTGGTTGCTTACCTAGCCTTGCCACAAACTGAGCAGCCGGTAGCTCTTTAATCAAAACAATCATCACACATCCTCTATTTGGTTTTAGTTTTGCATGACTGAAATTGCCACCAGGATGCTATGAATAAGCTCATGTAATTTTTATGGGAGGTCAGGTACGTGGCCTACTAATTTGGACAAACTTGATCATACACATTTAACTCAAGCACTTTACTATGGGTTTTTATATAGGTGCAAATAGCTGAAGCAAGGGGCATCAGGGGAGTCTCATCTACCTGAACTTCAGGTCAGCCTCAGGGTAGGGCAGTTTGTCAAAGAAAAGAGGGCAGGGAGAGGAGGGAAGCCAGACCGTACACAGTCTAGTCATGCTGTGATTTTGGTCTCTCGGGATTAATTAATTTCACTGAGAGCAGCCAGAAAGCAGCTCTAATGTACACTGCATTTGCAAGCCGTGTAGGCACAGTGTGACGAAAAAGGAGTTGCCACTACTCCTTGGTAGTCACATGCTTGAAACTGGTGTCTAGGGTGCGTGTTCACCCATCTCCCTCTGAACAACATCCACCAGCGGCTAAGAAATGTCCTTAGCAGGGTGTGGAGGAAAGAAGCCAAAGGCTCTTGCTTAAAACAGTTCTATGCTTGCGTTTCCTTCAGAGGAGTCACCCCAACCACCATGCACAAACCAGAGAACAAAGTTTTAGACCCTCAGGACTGGATCCCGTTTCCTGGGAAGTCAGTGACTAATCCCCTAGGAATGGCTGCGGTGGGAGATGGCTGCTGCACAGTCCTGCTGCCTCACAGCTCACCCGATGGTGGGCTGAACAAGGCTCTGAGGAACAGCTGAGGAGCTCCGCAGTAAGCACACTACTTTGTGTTGCCCGGTAACTGTGCAAACATCATTGTTTCTCAGACTGATCCTTCCCATCTACCCTTGCCAGCCGGTGCACCCCACCTCTGGCTGAACTGATTAAGTATCACTGAGATGCTGCGTGAAAAGTAGTCAGAGAGACGACAGGACAAAAAGATGGAGTGAACTCTCCTGGCAATGAAATTTGAAATTTGAAATTTCCTCTCCAGGAGAGCCCTAACTCTCTCTATCCTGGGGAAGAAGTGGCCATCAGAAGCTGCACACTTTCTGTGTTGGGGAGACCTGAGACCTTGAACTGACCTGCTTTAATGTATGAGAAATGAGATCAGCAAAGTGGAAGATGAAATTTGCTTCATACTATCTTTCATAGCCTTCATAGCTGAGGACCTGAATTCATCTAAACCAGGAGATTTTGCATCTCACATTTCAGCTCTTGGGGGAGAGTCAGGCTAAATCACCCACCCCCTTTAGCCTTCCTTCTGAGTCAGTGTCAGAAATAAGAGCCTGCATGTCGGAAAGCCCCTTGTGCTCCAGCAGTTACAGGAAAGGCTGGAAAGTTTCCCCATTCCTGGAAACACCCCATCAGCTTCAGCAGCCCCGGTCTGGAAAGGTGAGCCAGAAATGACCAGCATTGTGCTCCTGGAAAGCCCAACCAGCCTGCAGAGCTGGGCAGGGGCTGAGGAGACCATCACGGTCAGGGAGGCAGAGCCATACACACTGCAAAACAGCAGGACTGGGAGCTGCAGGGTGGTGATGGACAGTAGGAGAGGGTGGTGGAGAGGAGCTCGAGCTTTTTCAGCAGGGAATAATCTGGGAAAATGAGGATGACTGAGGGGATTTTTTCTTCCTGACCCAGCCTCCCATGTGGGACAGGAGTTACCAGGGGTCAGCGGAGACTGGGAGGACCAGCATCTGCTTCCTCTGCATTTTCACTTTGTTTATATACATATATTGCTGTCTGGAAGAAACGTCTTCTGCATTCCAGTCAGGGATAATGAAATCCATTCAGGGCAGGGGGAAAGGGGATGGCGAGGAAGGGGTCCCAGGTGGCCCAAGCCAAGGCCTCTGCTGTGCACAGGCAACAGCCCAGTGGTTCCACACCATTGCCATACACCCTTACACACAGGGATCGGCTTCCTTCAGCCTCCTCCCGCTTCCTCCCACTGCCCCTTCTCTTCCCCTCATATGGTTCCCAAGGGAACTAAAGTGCCCTTAGGAAGATGCAACTCATCAGCCTGGGACTTGCTCAGAATATTCAAAATCCCTCTCTCATTAGGGTTTTTCACATCAAATTGGTTTGATAAATATTTTGACCTCTGCATACCACTGATAAACTCTCAAAGCTGCTCCCCTCCTCCCCCTACCCTTACTGTAAATATCTTGCAGATGCTCCACTCATTTTTCTTCTATTATAGCCAGCTGGCAACTTTGTTGGCATGCCAAACAATTCCAGCCCTTGTAGCAAAGCAACATTTTAGTCTTTAACTATGGATGTTTTCTCACTAATACGCCCATCAGTTGATATTTTTAAGATTTCTATTTAATTTTGCCATTAGACCGGTGGACAGAAAGTGTAATCTAGAATTAGCATCTTCGCAAAACACTGTCCATCAGAATGAGAATATTAAACAGATGCAGCTGAGAAACATTATGGAAAGGGCCAAGTGAATTTCACAGAAGGTTAGTGCCTTCATACAAAGTATTTAAACTCATCTATAGCATTTTATAATATGGATAGAATTTTCTATTAAATTCCTTAGGTGGGGCTAAAAGTTCGCCTGGAAGGATCTCATTCAGTATTGAATTTTCATTTGCTGGGTATATCCCAGATATTTCCTACTTTGTTTCTATTTAATACTATTTTCATCCCTATTAAATGCTAAATGCTTTTCCATAGAAAAGTGAAGCAGCTAGCAGGATTTGCTATGTAGTACCACTGTAGGCATCAGCGTGCACAAACTACGTTAAGTCCATGAGGCTGACATACAAGGAATGCACACAAAATCACGGGAAAAATGTGCTGGACACAGTTGATTTGGAGCCTCTGTGGTGCTGCGCAAGGAAGACAGCTGGCAAGAGAGGAATTCAATTCTGTCCATGTTGGCGGTGAGAAGAACAGTCGAAGCACAGGGGAGGGTGGTTTGAGGCTGGTTCAGTATAACCTGTCTTTAATGGAGCTCATTAGTTTGGACTCTGGGCGACACAAACCCAGTCACACAGCTTCCAGCCAGCCCCAAGCGCAGGCAAGGCGAGACCGTTTCCACTCACCGTACGCCACACAGGCAGAAGCCCAGAGAAATAGGCTTGTCTGAAGGAAGCCAGGTTAAGCCTGTGGTTTTCAAAGTGCTCGCAGCACTCGCTCCTCTCCCATCGCCGCCCCCGTGTTATTCCCACACAGCAGCCCGGGGAGCGCTGAAGAAAATTGCAATGAGCAATGCCTTTTTCTCCTTCTCTGCATACACTTTTAAGATAGAGGAGTTCATTGACCCGCTCCAACATGTAACATCACATGTGGCACCATAAACAGTTGTTTTAGCATGAGTAACAGGGAGCTGTGAGGTTGACACAACCAGGAGCGTGGGTAGGAACTGGTTAGGCAGGTGTAGATGTTGGGTAAAGCATCTACAAAGTTTGGCTTAGAAATTGAGAGGCTGATCTGAGGGCACGTGTGGGAAAGACAGAAGGGGTAATAATGTGAAGGTCAGCCCAACATGGTGGAAAGGACAAAGATGGGAACCCACAGAACAAGAACGGAAAATCAGGGAGGTCTGAGGAGCACCAGGAGAGGGTGGAGCAGTGAAACTGAGGGTGAACAACATTTTTAGGAGTGTGTCTGGTGAATGGAGTGGAAGGAGCAGAAGCCAGATTGATGGCATGTCAAACAGTTCTGGAAGAGACAAATTTTAAATGGAGTTATAGATTCTGCTTCAGAAGAAGAAGTGTTTGATTTGATTGATCACTGTTACTTTTAATTTTATCCAGCTTACCAAATTAGAGGTGGTTTGCTGTCATAGCATGAATAAAGCATTTTCAAGGACGAAATCTGGAAGACACAGTTAAATACATTGAGCGGTTGTGCCTAACTCACTTGAACAGATGTACTGGTAAAAAATCCAACACTGGCTCAAAGTCTTTATGGATGCTCAAGTTAAAACTGCTTGTACCCCTGCTCCCTGCACACACAGTATTTCTACCTTCCCCCTTCCCTTCCAAATCCCCTCTTTTCCTTTGTCTTGCAGTCTGGCTAAAGGGGCAATCCCAGCCAGCCAGGAGACCAAGAGATACAGGGAGTCTGACTGACCAGGTGCCTCCTGACTCTCGGCAGGTGAGCGGGTTAAACGAATGGATTCACCGGCCACGTTTGCAGAGTCAGGCTGAAAGGCAGCTGAGGTACTCGCTTCCCCCAGCTCAGCACTACCTCTGAACCACAGCCCAGCTGCTGACAGCCGAAACACTGCCTCTGAACGCTCCTGGGATTAACCCGAGCCCCGCCACAGTGTCAGCACACAGCCACCGGGCCTGTGCCCGCTAGCATCAGCCCTAAGCCCTTGTCGTCCCTTGGGATGAGTCCCATCCCCACCTAATCGTCTTGGTCAGACTTTCCCCTTCCCTTCACAACTAGTGTCCAATCTAGAGAGCTAGTGTCTGAGCGCTTGAATTTCCCAGCTCCACCATTACCCACCTTTGTTCATTAGCCCATACAGACCTTAATGCAGAGATGCCTTCCCCCAGGTCTCATCACACAGCTCCTGCCCTAGTCCTTTCCTATTTTCTCCTTCCAGACCCAGTGCTAACTGGGTAATGAACTCCACCAGCTTGAACCTGAGTCCTTTGCAGTGACCTCTTCACCTGTGACACAGGCAAGTCCTGCAGCTCGCAGCAAGCTGGGACAGAGCCTGCTTCGTCAATGTGCCCAGTGGCCTGACCTGCCTTACCGGTGTGAGGTCTCCAGTAGCAAAACAAGACCACTAAACAAAATAGAAGTGTTTTACAGTGAGTACCTAGCAGAGTACAAACATGGCGGAGCTGAGAAGGATTTTTTCCATGTATATTATGCTGCCCTGGAGAAGGAGGAGTTGGAGAAAAATGTAAGACTGTGGCCTTTCTAATCAGGAAGGACAGGCAGGACGGGAGCCAGGACCCCTTACAGGACTTGAATATCACAGTCCTGATTAAGCCGTGGGCCTTTTCCATGGGCACGAAAGGGCCAGTATAACCAGAGAGCTGTAACTGGGGAACAGAAGGGAAACGTGGGTCATGTTGGATCACCTGGGCTGAGGCAGGGGCTGCCGGGCAGGCGTGGCCCAGCGCCTGCAGTACTGAGCAGGCCAGAGGAATTACAGGTAAGGGACAGGCCAGTGAAGCAGTGAAGGAGATTTTCTCTTTTATTTACATATTGTAACCTTGTTCCCAGCCTTGTAATACAAAGCCAGATCCTGTTTCTTCCTGAGTAAACTCTTATTCTGTCTTATCCCTACATTCCTCTGTAGCTGGAGGTGGTCCAAGTGGGACTCTCGGATTCAGTGGGGTTTTTTTGAGATAACTAATGCAAATAAAGTGCTGTGTACCATTCCTGTCTTGGTTGTTTGCACTGTGACATCTGTTTAGCTTCATAAAATAAAGGGACCCCCGCTTGACTCCTTCAAGCGGAGTGAAATGGCAAGTAGACATAATGGCAAACGAGTTAGAGAAAACCGTGACTGTATATGCGTAGACATACTCAGTCAGAGGCCTCATACATTGGGAGCTGGTCCTTATCAGTCCACAGGCACACAATCAGGTAGTCTGCGAAGCTGCTAGAACATAGACACAAAACTGCAATACCTGCAAAAGTGTTTCATATTACATGACTATGTGAAGTTGCACCCGTAGTTACTGTCAACTGTATGAGGTTTAATAAGGCCAAGTGCTGGGTCCTGCACTTGAGTCACAACAACCCCATGCAACACTACAGGCTTGGAGAGGAGTGGCTGGAGAGCTGCCCGGCGGAAAGGGACCTGGGGGTGCTGGTTGACAGCCGGCTGAACATGAGCAAAGAAGGCCAACAGCGTCCTGGCCTGTATCAGAAATAGTGTGGCCAGCAGGAGTAGGGAAGTGATCGTGCCCCTGTACTCGGCACTGGTGAGGCCGCACCTTGAATCCTGTGTTCAGTGTTGGGCCCCTCACTACAAGAAGGATGCTGAGGTGCTGGAGCGTGTCCAGAGAAGGGCAACGAAGCTGGTGAGGGGGCTGGAGCACAAGTCTTATGAGGAACGGCTGAGGGAAGTGGGGTTGTTTAGTCTGGAGAAGAGGAGGCTGAGGGGAGACCTCATTGCTCTCTACAACTACTTGAAAGGGGGTTGTGGTGAGGTGGGTGTTGGTCTCTTCTCCCAAGTAACTAGCAATAGGATGAGAGGAAATGGTCTCAGGTTGCACCAGGGGAGATTTAGACTAGGTATCAAGAAAAATGTCTTCACCGAGAGAGTGGTCAAGCATTGGAACAGGCTGCCCAGGGAGGTGGTGGAGTCGCCATCTCTGGAAGTATTCAAAAAATATGTAGACATGGTAGTTCAGGACACGGTTTAATGGGCATGGTGGTGTTGGGTTGATGGCTGGACTTGATGATTTTGAAGGTCTTTCCCAACCTTAATGATTCTGTGATTCTGTGAAAACCTGACTAGTAAATGTGAAGTTCATCTTGACATAGATCTACAATATGTGTACAAAAAAAGTCACCAACTTCCTAAGCTGCATGCATATGTAAATCAGGCTCTCAGGCCATGCACTTCAGTCTATAATACAGGTTTTACTACAGACAGCTTTAAACTTTTGACACTTTCCTCCACTATGTTGGGCCCAACAGAGTTATTTCAACTCCCAAAAGAAGTTTTGTGTGGAACAAAAGTGAGATGAATCACTTCGGTGAAGGAGGGCTTGCATCTCTCTTCACTTCCCCTGTCTCACCCCTCCAGGGCCTCAGAAGCCAACGATGGCTTTAAACTGTACTGGCCAGCAATAATATCCATAAAGACATTGAGGTCGTTGTGCACTGCTGATGCAGTTACCATCCAGATGTGCCTATTTCTACCCAGTAAGGCAAAGTGTAACCTAAGTCTTGTGAAAGTTATTCTGCTCTCATTTGGACAACAATCTTCATAAAGAAATCTGTCTCTCTTCTAAATCCCTATAACTTAGGGAGGGAAAAAGAAAACATAAAGCAAACATACATTTAAATGACCCGGATATGGGCCTCACCAGAAAAATCTAAAATGCTTCTGAGGTCACAAGAGCAATTTTCACTCCATGTTTCTGGACTTCATAACACACCACCAAAAGCACTCGACATTGGGGAAGTAAGATCTCTTAATGGAAATATTATAGACTTGTAATTCGCTTAGGCAGCAATTTCTGTAAAAATATTTCTTTACTATTCTAAGGAAATGAAAAACGTATGTTTTGTGTTCATATAAAAAGCACAGCCATCAACAGAGAAAGGCCAGTTAACAGCAAAATTGTTACAGCAGAAGTGTTGGTACAATGCTGTTTTAAGGACAGTTGGAAGCAAGTATAGACTGCTCTGCTGAAAGATTGTAACAGACTTTTATGGTCACGACATTTGGCTTGAAATGTAATGGACAACATATTCAATGTTAAGTAAGTACTGAAACTGGTTTAACTTTAAGATGGACTTCACTTTGGGCTTGAGTTCTGTTGCCACTTACACAAGGGCAATTTCCTTGTTATTAGAGTTGTAATTCAGAAGGTGCAAATCAGAACAAAATTTATCTTCGGCCACACTTAATTGTTACTGTGCCATTAGACCAGCAAGCTCTGCAGAAGGACGTTACCTTCATCTTACCCAGATTGCCAGCTGCTGTTGCAAGCTAAAGGAACTTTTTACCCAAAATGGTAGATGGCATATTTTTTCCAGGACACCCGCTGGATTACAAGCCAAAAGCTAAGGATATATCTACTTGTGGTGCCAAAATATGGGGACAGCTAATGCTTATAGGATTTACCTAGTACATATTGAAGTGTAAAACCTCAGTGGACATCTCTGAGTGAATGATAACAGGTTGTATTGCTGGCAAAATTGGAAAGCAGAAGAATAGAGTTGTACACATTGACTTAGATTTCCAAATACCTTAAAGTGTGCCAGATGAGTTAATATATGTAGAATCACCGTTCTTCTGCTATTAAATCCATTAGTTATCTGTGAAACAATGAATTTCAAGTAGGTCCTGGCCACTATTAAACAGTGTTATGGAGGAAAAATAATTTTAAGAGTGATAAACGATTTGAGGTACAAATCTCTCTAAAATAACTGGATTTTCAAAATGCTTCAAGCACCCACATTAAAAAAGAACAAGAACCTTAAATTTTATTTCGTATCCAACACCCCAAAATGGAGTCACACAAAGTCACTACTTTGTAATTACAAACTTCGTTTCAGCTCTTTGCAAACTCAATCTATGTTGTTTAGACCCGAAACTGAATCCCTCTGCAGTTTTAGAATATCCAGATCAAGGGTTTAGGTCTGGTCTTTTTTACAGAAAGTGGCACAGCTGAAATGCTTTGAAAATAATTGAAACATGCCTGAGGTCAGAGTGTTGGTGGGGATCCAGATTTCTGATTCTGGCTTCTCTCTAATTTAAGCCCTCTATTTGATGAATTTACTCAAAATAACAAAGGCGGAAGGCTAAATGGGCCTGCGGTCACGCCTGGAAAGCAAAATAATTATTTATTTTTTTTACCATGAAGAATTTATATTCATCATACTAAGAATTTAGACTGACTTCTATCATTTTTAAGTGCTACTGTACCAAGGAAATGGGACAAGCCGAGAATTGTAATGTATCTCTAACAAAGGTTATCTGACATCTGAAAATCATCTTAAGAAGGGATTATCTAACCATAATATTCTCAGTTAATAGTGAGCACATTCATGTTAGACAGCTGATGGTTCTAAGCAGCAGCTCACTTGCACACCCACACAGCCCCAAGCAGCGTTTTGGCACAGTTTCTGGCACGTCTGCCGTCCAGCCGGGGCTGCAGACGGTGAGTTCCCCCGTTCACAAGCGCACGGTGCCCGACTGGAGCAATGCAGCGCGAGCTGAGCTCCTGCGTGAGCCCTTCACGGTCATTTCTGTGGAATGTGAAAGTTTCCTGTTTCACCAGTGTACCATGACTTGCATTTTGGGCAGAGAAACATGTAAACATAACTAGGCTGGCAGCTAAAATTCCCTTTGAAAATGCAGTCAAGCTCTGTGGCTTTCATGTCTGTTTTATTTGGGATGGATTAATCTGATATTGCTCAAGACTAACTTGCCTATTGCCTTAAGAATTGGGGATATTTCCAGCACACTGTTTATGGGTTGTGTGTGCCTGTCTGTCCAGAGGAAAGAAGAAGCAAAAATTGTATGATTTTCACAAGTCAAGCCCTCTTGATTGTAAGCAGTCAGAAGATGCAGTATGTCATCTAGCTTCTTTCTGGTTTTCCTCCCATGTATCGAGATACACAGCTTTTAAATACCCACTAGCAGCAGAGCCTAGGCTTTCATAACTCAAGAAACATGTATTTCCCAGCTGAGGGTGATGAGCTGAAAACAGTTATTCTGTTCCCAAAGGAATCTCCTCCTCTATCAATGCTGCTGAACTGAATCAATGTAAGGCCAACACATTATTGATCACTCTTGATCTGGGTAGGTGTGACAAGATGCAGAGCCTCAGGGGCTGTAGGAAAAGGAAAAAGGGACTGACAAAGGGCAACGTCTGTAGCTGAAGGTCAGTAATTGCCTCCTATAGCTAGGCAGACACACAAACACTTGCTTTTGCTAGAAACTACAGACAGGGAAATCCCTTGTCACCCACCTCCCCCACGTTTGTGTATGAAATGCGGACTCCTGGTGTCACTGCTTTTTACATTTCTCTTAATATCGGGACACTGGAACTTGTAAGGACTCTAAAAGCAGCTCTCCACGGCAGGTGTTTGGAACCAAATCAGGATTTACTGGGCAGTCTGTTATGGGGGAGGAGTATCACAGGAAGATTGATTTCAAATGTGTCAGCAATGTCTGTCTGTGGAACTAGTGATTGCATTGAATGGACAGGGAGGCTTCTCTAAATTGCTTTTCCAGAACATCAAGGAAGGGCTTTTAAAAAGTAGTATGCACAATAAGGATATACAAATTTATCCTCAGGCTCTTGCAAAGCACTTATAGGTGAGCTCTAGAAGCCAGCCTGTGAAAATTGTTTGATGATTGGTGCCAGGGATGTGCACTGACACCCGTGAAACCCAGAATGACCTTCCCTTATTTTTTCTGCTTTTGCTGCATAATACCTTCCCTTTTTATGGCACGATGTTCCGTAGAAATGCCATGTCTATTATTTTATTTAATCTTTAAAATCCATTTTCTCACTGAATCATAGGACAGTTTGGGTTGGAAGGAACCTTTAAAGGTCATCTAGCCCAACCCCCCTGCAATGAGCAGGGACAGCTTCTACTAGATCAGGTTGCTCAGAGCCCCATCCAACCTGACCTGGAATGTTTCCAGGGATGAGGCATCTACCACCTCTCCAGGCAATCTGTGACAGCAACCTGTCCCAACCAAGGTGCAGGACCCTGCACTTGGCCTTGTTGAACCTCATGAGGTTCACACGGGCCCATTCCTCGAGCTTCTCTGGGTTCCTCTGGATGGCATCCCTTCCCTCAGGCATGTCAACCTCACTGCTCAGCTTGGTGTCATCTGCACACTTCTTAAGGGTGTACTCAATCCCACTGTCTATGTCACTGATGAAGATATCATGAACAGTGCTGGTCCCAGTACGGACCCCTGAGGGACACCAGTCATCACCTATCTCCATTTGGACATTGGGCCATTGACCACAGAATCACAGAATCGTTAAGGTTGGAAAAGACCTTTAAGATTATCAAGTCCAAACATCAACCCAACACGACCATGTCCACTAAACCATGTCCTGAACTACCACGTCTACATATTTTTTGAATACTTCCAGTGATGGTGACTTCACCACCTCCCTGGGCAGCCTGTTGCAGGAGTATGTTTAAGAAAAAAACAAACAAAACCAATACAGAAACTATTTGCTGTGAAAAATGTGCAACGAGTGAGGCTGCATCATCTGCGGATCTCCATCCAAAAGATGGAGGACACCTCCTTATAGTCTAACTTCTGGGAGAACCTCATGCACTCACTTAGCACCCACAATGGATATAAGGATCAGCAGGGAAAAACAGCAATGAGCACTAACCACACCTTGAAAACAGCTCCCTCTGGGCTTCTGCAATGTGAGATATTTGCATTTGTAAACTAACCACGGCTGAAAAACAGACCTGAGCACTGGACCAAAATCTCTTCTTTTGCTTCAGTGTTTGCATGGCTTCTGCCTGTGTTAACAAGGGCCTATGGCAGACTGAGCTCACCTTTACACAGGTATCAGCACCGAGCATCTGCCATTCCCAACAGGCAACTTGGCCAGGCGCAGTTTTGGGCACAGCTCATCAATACAAATGCAGTGACTATAGGGTGCTCTGTAAGGTCACGGGCAGCACAAGGGAATGGAAAAAAGTGAAATGTGTGTAAAAATTATAGAAATGTATGGTTTTATGGATCTGACTAAACTTTTTTCTGTAGTTGTACTACTATTTTAAGAAGAACACCTCTAACGAGAGAATGAGAGAAATCAGAGGAGGAAAAGAAGGAATCGGACAGTGTGTAAGAAAAATATAAAGAGAAGGGACAAGGAGTCACAAAGAAAAGCCACGAAACATGATTAGGGAGAAAAAGAAGAAAAATTTTAAAAGGAACCATTTGGAAAACAGAACAACAACAAAAAAGAAATTATAAATGCTGAATCTGTGTTCAGCTGCACACTTAAGAACTGAGATGTCATTCATATTCAAAAGTATTATTTGTTCTTTCACATCCAAAAAACAATCTCCCACACCCACTTCAAAATATATCCTTATTGTTAGCTGGATACAGTTATACTCACAAACAGGCCGCAATAAATTTCTTTTCATGGATGCACATAAAACAAAAATATTTGCTGTAAATTTTGTGACTTTGCTGACTTGCTTAAATGTTAAGGAGGTTAAAAAGTATTTACACATTTTTAACCTTCTCCCCTGCCCTCTTCCTTTGCCCCAAAATTTGCACTACAAGTTTTCATTTAAAGTTCAGGTTGATTATGCTGTGTTCATAAACCAAACATACCCACAGCCCAAAAACACACAGAGCTCAATTTTTTAGGGCAGCATTACACATCTTTCCTATTTTTGCTCGGCGGTGGGGCCAGCATAGAGTCCCCATTGCACACTCCACCGGGAACATGGGCTCACAGCACACAGCTTCCCCAGCTGAGCTGGCACAATTGCTTGGTAGACCACCCTGTGCACATTTTTTTCAGTATTTGTGGAAATGATCTAGGTAAAAACCTCCCTGCTTTTCAAAGGCAGAACACTTTTTCAGTCCAGCATGGAAGTTTTACTGGAGTATGACCTTTGTGTTTTTATAACTGATGCAGATCAGGGTTATCATTAGCTTAAAGGTTTCCAAACATGCTCTCACAACCCCTTCTCCTCCTCCCAAGCCACTAGCAGTCTGAAAAGCCTTGTAGCAGCCACAGAAGGATCTTTTATTTGAGGCTGTGCAGGAGAATTTTCTGAGCAGATCCTAGCTAATATTGTACCCATTCTGCTTATCTACACAGGATGAAAACTTTAGGAAATCCCAGTCTAGACCTAAGTTCCTAAGGAACTTCTTTTTGTTGACAGAAAAAGAAACCACATTTGAGTGATGTCTTTATAGCAGTAAAAGAGGTTTTCCAGGGTTATCTGTTGTTACTCACACATTTTTATTATTGCTTTTAAAAACATTTATAAAGCATTCAGACCATAACCACACAGTTATCAAGTATTCCTATCTCCCAGATCGTTAATCCTCAGAGACAGAGGAGGCTGGGTGGAGGGATTGGGTCAGATCTCAGCCAAGTGGGAAGGAGCAGGAGTTGTACCTCACAATTAAGTTCATCAGAGCACCTGAATAGGACTGATTTTTATCAGTGACCTGGGTATGAACATTTCTGTTCAA
The DNA here is from genome assembly GCF_000687285.1 of Phaethon lepturus. Taxonomy (NCBI): domain Eukaryota; kingdom Metazoa; phylum Chordata; class Aves; order Phaethontiformes; family Phaethontidae; genus Phaethon; species Phaethon lepturus. Next base: position 13,210 of record NW_010561127.1, on the reverse strand, counting down.
TACCTGCTTTGGAAACATCAGTTTATAAATGCAAACCAAGGCTATCGCTCACACTGCCAGTCCCTCACACAATTTTTCCTCCTACTAAAAAACTTAGTTATGTTTTTCCATATGAATCCTGTTCAAAGGTAACAAGCAAACCAAGCAAAGAACATTACTGCATTTTTATTCTCCCACCATTGCAAAAATGTTGTACCTTTTTAAGTTGTTTGCAAACAAACAAACAAACAAACAAACAAAGATCTACTACTGAAAAAAATGTAAAGATGGATGGATATTTATGGTTCTAAGTGACAACCATGAGCATTCAGTCTCATCACAGGTGTAGCCTGTATCACAGTATTTCACTCAATCTTTTACCCTCTCCAGTAACTTGCAACAGCTCATCTCCTGGAAAGGTATCTGTTCGCTCTTGAAAATTCCTTCCTGAACTTGTGCTGATTTCCAGGGTCCAACAACCACTTTCCTCTAATACCCCCTCACATCCTTCTGAGGTATTAATGTAATGTACAGCTGCTCAGAAGTCTCCTTTCATCGGCAGAGAAAAGTAAAGAAAGTTTAATATGAATGCAACTGAGTTCCAAATGCATACGTAAATAAAATTGCAAGTATACATGAGGTCAGCTACAGCTACCTGATCAGCTGGTGAGGAAGCCCAGTGGCAAACTGTGTTCTGTTCAGCGCTGGCAGTCATGCCCACTTTGACCCAATAGATAGTGGGAATTTATCATAAGCTTTATGATTTTGCTCACATCTGTTTGACCTTTAGGGCATGCTCAGGTGCCCTTCTGCTTTCCTAGGTAATTAATGGCAAGGGGATCTGGACTCCAGGAAGGTAGAGTACATTCTGGGAAGGTAGTATGTTTTGAGCAGTGATACCTTGGATAATTAGTCGGATTAATTGATAGACAGAAGCTTTCCTTTTTCTGGTTGTCTGCCCTACAACTATTCTCCCTGTAGAGGTACTCAGGCTTGGGTATAAATCTAGGTATATTAATTAAAATGTCATCTTTAAAAAGATTGATCCATGATCAGCAGACTGAATCTCATCACTAAGGCTGCCCTCTCTGACGCGGTACCTGGGGAGAAAGAATGGGTGGAGGGAGAAAGAATGGGGGAGGAGAGGGACAGAGTGTTAAAACAGGAGTGGGAGAAACAGAGGAACACTGGGGAGTGAACCATGCAGGGAAAAGGAAACACAGGTCACAGAAGAGTGGAAAGGGATGAAGGAGAGGTGTAAAGGAAAAAATCCAGACAAAGAGAGCAAATGGGCTGGAGACTGAAAGACAAAAGGTGTGGGGGAGGGCAAAGGGAGAGAAGGAACTAGAGGAACCTATTTTGTGAATTATTGTCATTACTAATGGAAACGTTAAAAAAAAAAAAAACTGATGGATGCAGAGCCCTCTCAAAAATTTACACATGTGGCATGGGAAGGTTTTGTGTGCAGGGCATTTCTTTACATGCATGGCCATGAAACACAAATTGCTCTCTGATCAGTGAAGTGGTCTGTCGGCATAAATGATGTTTAATGGCTGGTCTTGACACGAGTAAGGATTTCCTGCACACTTGATTTATAGCCCCAAGGAGATAGTCTATGAAAGAATGTTATACACTGAATTTCCAGTTTAATAGACACTGCCCCAATATTCAATAGAAGCATTTCATGTTCTTCATATATTCTTTTTTTATGGATTTCATTTCATCTCAGAGCAATAAAACCTTAGGATATGATCCCACTGGTTAATATTTAAATTAAACATAAATTGGTCTTATTGATTAGCTGATCTATAGAGTCTCAACCTGCCACTACCAGGAGATTTGATGAGAAGCATTCACTCTCTTTCTCACATCTTCAGGTCACTTCTGTAGCAGGGAAAGGAAAAGCTTAGATTGATACATTTTCATGAAATAAAAAGTTTGAAGAATATCACTATGTGTTGGAATGCTTTCAACTAGACATAATACACATACTGCTACAGATTTTAGTTATTTTTCTGACATTTATGCATTTCATCCCTTTCTTACGTCTGTAATCTGTTTCATTTTAATACAACTATTTGCGTGAGAAGAAGCTATCTGAGTAAGTAAATGTTTCCAGGATTGGCCCCTAACTGCTTTTAGTATAGTTATCAACACTGGCCATCTGTGTTTTTTCATTTTAATTCTGTAAATGAATGCTTGCCCTTTGAGAATTTCAAGGACCAGGAAGTAGCAATAAACCTCTTCTGCAGCTCCAGACTGAATACTCCAGCAATTATTAGTTGATGGGATACGCAATAAAAAGAATTCTTTTTGACAGTACCATTTATAAGTATAATTTCCTTTTGCTAACAAGTATTATAACATTTCTGTGCAAAGATGCGTCTGGCTTAGCTGTGTGCTTAACCAGTTTTGAGCTGGTCTTTTGTGATGTAACATAACCCAAAAAGCAAGTACATAATCAGATAAATAGCTCTGTGTTAATGGTACATCCTGATTTTGGATTATTAGTGTTTCCACTTAATTTTATTTTGTTTGAGAGACTGTAGTTGGTAAGTAAGGAGAATTAAAAACCCACTACCAATGAAAAGAAACAGTCCAATCTGCCATCTATACTGGTATGGCTGGAATGCTGGCAAAGGATATAGTCATGATCTTATGATTCAGTGCTTACTCAGCTTTTGCATACACTCTCATAATTAGTTTTAATAATGAGATAATACCTAAGGATCCAACCTCTATACTGGTTTAATGTTACTGGGAACTGTAACCATGTAAATGGAAGCAGTTCTGGCTCCAGGACCAGGTACCTACTTCATATTAGCTGAAGGAAAAAACAGAGCATATGAATAGGTACTTATTTACACTAAGGCAAGTAAAACTGTGAAAATGTAATTGCATCCACTTTAAAGGAACTTTACATGCATAAACAAGATAAATTGTCCTTACAAATGTAAATGAGAAGACAGTCTATTGCATTAAATTGGCACAAAACTAAGATTTGTAATTTTTCACGAAGTTCTCAACTAATAAACATCCACATGAAATAAAAAAGTTGAAGCTAATAAAGGCAATTCACAGGTACAGCATGAAACCCACAAAGCAGAACTCTGTGCTGTTCATGCTGTTCAACAACTCTAATGTTCTCACCCTGAGACTGAGCATAAATTGACAATAAACTGAAGGGAAGACACTGTTCTCTAACAATCCAGGAGAGGAAAAAGTGAAGAAAAAAACAAACCCCAAACAACAGGAGCATGAAGAGTGATAAGTTGTATCATATTTGTTACTGATTTCAGGTATTAATTGCAACATAGTTAAGGATTTTTTTTTAAACACATTGCTCCTACTAGCTCAATTACACCTTTTATGAGGAACATCACATTTTTTGCTAACCATCTGGACTAGAGAATCATGAAGTCATTCCCAATGGACAAATGCTTCTTTGAATAGCAGTTGTATAAGGCCATACGTGCTACTTTGTAGATTAAATTTGCCTAAATACCCACAAAAATCTCACTCCATCATGAACTGAACTGAGAGTTAAAGGCCTATTGGCATGGCATGGATTCAATTTAATTTGATACAGCTTTCATACACAGATACATATCATGCAATCCTACCTCCTCACCTGCAGAGAGGGGATTTGGACAGGCATTTGCAAGATAAAGGAACTGTCCTGGTTCTGGTTCCTAAATCAAGTTAAATGTATTTATAATAAGTCAGGAAGCTTTGACTGTCTGCATTAACATTTTGGTTTGGTGTGGCTTGAGTGTGAATCTCCCATCATGTTGGTTTGACTTGTAGAGCAACTTTGGTGCATGTGAGTGAGATGCAGAAGCAGCTCTATCCCAGATGCCCATTAAACGTGCTCCAACTCCTGGAGGGGATAGGGTTGTACGGGTGTAAATCAATGATTTGCACTTTGGATATCTTTGAACCACCTGTGTTGGGGACACTTTGCTTAGGGGACAAGACTGAATGTTGTCTGAAGGAAAAACTCCCAACTGTGTGTAGTGTAAGTATGGGAGCCTCTAAGCTCCAAATGGCCTGCTAAAGCAGGCATAGGCCATTATCATCCTGGCTTGGGGGATGTCTTTCACTGAGCCACTTATATAATATTCATTCCTTTCTGAGGAAAAAAAGGTCTGATTTGATATATCCTGAAGGATGGCAGGTGGGACAGTCACGTTCCTGGAACTGACAGCAGAGTCTTGGGACGGAATGGTGCTGAGAAAGAGAGGTGAAGGGAAGTTCAAAAGCTGCATGGAAGTTCTGTCAGAAATAAAAAGGAAAATGAAATTCAAAGGCAAGACTGCCATTCTCAAGGACATTTCTCATTCCATTAATTATGTCAGTAAAGACTCTCAAAGTAAATGGACCTATTTGCTGTCTTCAGAAAATGCAGTGCTGCAAGCAAATCTCTCAAAGCACTGAGCATGCGGAAGGATGAAATCGGTACCAGAGACTGTCGTCTTCATCAGTCAGCATCTCATTGCAACCAGCTGCCATCTCATTGCAACCTTTGAAGAATACATTTTCCAGATATGGTGAATGTGACTGCAATTTCATTCTGCGTACCGCTTCATATACAAACTGGATTTACAACATCCAGAGGAGCACACCAAAACATATGCATGATTCTGGAATAAATACCAAGGCTGAATTTAAGAGTTATTTAATGAAATTGTAAGTGATGCGCTTTGAGATGAACTGGAACTTGTTAGAGATTTAATGAGACAAAAAGAAGTGTATGAAACTTGTTCCAAAAGTCAAAATAAACAAAGGCTAAGATCAGGAATTAAATTCTGGACAGAGAACAGATATGGGCCTAACTAATGACAGAAAATACAAATATATTCAAGTGTAAAGGTTTTAGCATCTTCATTTAAAATATTTTCAGTTAATAACTTTAATATACCATTTGATCAGTCTGGATCAATTATGGGTCTATCCTCAGTGATAGCTCCATACAGAAAATTATGCTGTTGTAGAGTTTGGAAGTCAAACTTTGGCTCATTTGATAAAAGGTGGAAGGTGACCTCATCCTTTTTGATAAAATGACAGAAAATGATGATTTACAAGCCATTCTGCAAGCCATTCTGTAAGCCTTCACATGCACAAATGTTCTCAAGACTCTTCCTTTGTTTGAATTTTCTAAACAAAAACGTCTTGGTTTCACAAATAGTTGCAGAAACAAATGCTGAGAAAAAGCAATAAAAATTATTTTAAGGTACTTGGTATTTACTTCATTCCAACAACCACCAACTATCTAATGTTCACAGAAAAAAATGTTTGCTGTATCCATCTGCCTCCACTCTTCAGTATCCAATTGCAGCTATACATTTGTTACTCAACTACTTAAAATGGAATTGACAACATCCTTACTGCTAATATGTATGCACTGTCTATTTACAAAATGGATTTGTGTTTTAAAATTGCAAAGTAAAATAAAAAGGCAAGCAAGTACCCAAGTAAACAATTCCACCTTTATTACTTCCTGTGCTTTATTATTACATTTTATTGTAAATGGTTCCATTCCTTCCAGTAATAATTTCAACCTGAGGCTATAGTTTCTTGGCTTTTATTTTTAAAGCACTTAAAAGTTGATTAATAAAGTGTATCCATATCTCTCAGTAGTTGTATTCTTTCTTCCAGGGCAACAGAAGGAAATAACTAGCAACTGACTAGAAACAAATGTTCAGTTTTTATATTTAATGATATTTATTAAACCCAAAAGCTAAAGGAAATGGAAGCAGCACCAGACTGTCAGCCAGGCTCTCACTGTCATGGCCTGCAAAACCAGACTCCCATGCTCAGGGCAAAAGCTAACAGGTTCCAGAGTCAGACTCCATATTTCCTCAGAGGTCAGTACAACCAGACCCCTTTGTAAGATCAGACCTTTGTGCATAAGTTGTCACTCTTGCAAACAAGGTGCTTTATTCTCGTTTCTTGGACAGCAGTAGAAACTCAGGAGAAGTTTGAAACGGAAAGAACTGGTGTAAGTGAATTGAAATCTGTACTTTCTGTTTATTGAAAGACAACAGCAAGACACTCCAAGATGCTGCTGATCCCAAATAGAAGTTGGATAGAAGAGTCTTACTCCTAGGAACTCTGCATACAATCAGTTATAGCAGCCCATGGTTTCAAGTTAATTTTTAGTCTATTTGTGCCTGTCTAGGCACCTCTAAACTTGATTTGCCTTAAATCTGGGCACATCTAACCTGGCATCAGATCAGCACAGCCACCACATGGTGTTTACACCGATGTGAACACAGAATGCATTGCTAGGTGTCCCTTGTATTCCACTATCCACTTAGTTGACTAATGTACTCTGGAAAGACTCCAGGTCTGTCGTGAGCTGCTGGCCCCCTCCCACAGTCATGACCATTCATTTTGTTGAGTCCTTTCACATTCTTTCAGCTCGCAGATTCTCACCAACTGTGGAGAAAATGGTTACTGCTTGAGTGTCTTCACCCCCAGGCGCCAGCTGTCTAAGCAAGAGAATAAAAGTGGTTCACATACCAAATCCTGGGACACAAAACCCTCCTCTCCTCCTTACCAGACAGATTCTATTTGGTGGGACAGTGTTTGTGACAGCCAGACCTATCTGTCTGCCCCAGCTCTCACCTGGAAGGGGAGGAGAGGCAGAGAAGTGACTCCTAATGGTTCCTAGAAATTAAAGGCTAAAGGTGGTATTCTTGGTGTAATTGGAAAGCAGCAGATGGGTTTGTGGTGAGAGCGTGTTGGGATTTCTGTTGACTGTGTTTCTCTAACTGGGAGAGAAGGGTAAAATTTGGCCTAGAGTCAGTCATGGACACATGAATCCCCAAGTGGTCATGAAGGATGGATGAGTGTGTGGGAAGGAGAAGGGGGGGGGTCACCCTGCTGGTGACCACTGGCCTTTTGACACAATCCTCACACAGGATGATGCGAGTCATTTCATGGCAGCAAAATTATTTCTTCCTTCAAGGCCAGAGGAACCTGCTAAACAGATGGATTGAGGCTACTTTGGCAGTGGGCAATGAAATGTCTGATACTGAACATTCAAGCCAAAGGGCAAGAGCACAGTATAAAACTGTGAGAATAGAGGACATTTCAGCCATGGCATTGTACAGATACATGATATTCCACGTGGGAAAAATTCTACTAGACAGAAGAAATTACTTTAAAGAATTAACTTCAAAAAGGTATGAATGAATTCTGTTAAGTGGAGTGAATTTATAGAGGCTCACCCCTCTGGAGAATGTGGCTTTGGCTATTTTTAAGCCTGATAATGCCAAACCGAGATCTCGTCACTTCATGAAACTCTCCCCTTGCATCCATATTTATAATCTTCTACATACAACTGCATTCCTCTGTGATGTTTTGGTTTGTCACGATCTCTAAGAACTGGTACAGCATATCAAAGATTCACTCTCACTTCTTTGTTTGCTACATATTCGGTGGTAATTAGGTGCTTCATTTGTAGAAGTCCTTATGCAAACCCTCTCTGCTGGAGCAGGATTACATAAGCTTTGTATCTGCCCTTGTGCAAAGTGCAGAAATCTCCAAGGTCTCCACACTAAGTCTAAGGTCTCCACAGAGTCTTAACCTTGGATCCCATCCCACTTTCCAACCCTTTGATATTTTTTCCTGTGATTCAGGATAAATGCTATAGCCATCTCCGAGAAATAAAAAGGAAGGTCTGACACTCATTTACACCAACCCCAGCAGAGGCAGGGGCTTTGCATGAAAATATGAATCAGGCCCAAAGAATTTGTTAGTTTGATTATAGTGATACAGGGGAAAGAAATCTTGGATTTTTCTTTCCTTTTTTTTTGACAAGTTTTGATATATACATAAAAAAAAAGATCCTAAGGCCTCAAAATAAATGAAAACCCATAGAAGAAAAAATATGGTCTGAAACTCTCTGTATCAGAGGAAGCATTTTAAAAAACAAAACAGATGACTGACATAGTGAGATTTCATTCTTCTGAAGATGTAAGGAAACTTATTTTCCAAAAGCTGGAAGAGTGACAACAAAGATAGCATGTATATGGGATTTTGCACCTCCACAACAAAATCAGCAGCAGAAATTCTGTCATGGGAATACAGCGTGGGACAGAACTGACGTTTCAGCTTGCTTGTACAGCCAAGTACATTACAAAATCTTGTAAGGAGCAAAGATAAAAAAATAAGCAGTTTGAAAGCCATTTGCAAGGTGCTTGGTTTCTCTGTAATGCAAATAGTCACATAAAATATGCAGGAATGTGGATTTCTTCTGTTTGAATGGGAAGAAGAAATTGATTTGCAAATTCTGCGTGGAACAGAAACCTTAGAGCAAGAGTGGAGACAAAGAAACTCACTGCATGGCATGGAGTAAATATGGCATGTAACTGCCTCTTCCTGTGGGAACTGCTTTGACTTTTGTGCTATTACAACATAATCAAGGTGCTCTCTGGTGTAATTGAATACTAGGAATTTTACTCTTTAGTGATCCTCAGATTAGTATAATCTTCCTCTTGGTTGTTCTTAGGCAACTGGCCTTTCAGGACTTTCAGTGCTGTGCCTTCAAAGAGCCCTTTATATTTGCAGAGGCGTGGAAGACGGCTCTCCGCAAGGTGTGCTCTGCCTGGCCTCTGGTAGTCTGGTGGCTTCACACAGACATTCCCATCGGGCTTCCAAGAAGTCACAACCCTCCAGCTTGCAGGGAAGCCTCTAGGTTGTGCTGGGTCTGGGAAGCAAGGGATTTTCTCATGAGTGATCTCAGTCCCCAGCTGTATCTGTGGGGACAAGCAGAGAAAATCTCCCTCTCGCTTGTGGAAGAATGGAGAAAAATTGAGCAAGCTACAATGCACAGAATTCCCATGGCCCCATGCAGGATTGGCTGTGCAGGTGAGAATGAAGCACTCATGTTAGAAAAAACAGAGCAGAGGAAGAATGCTACACAAAACCAGCTCATTCATGGTATAGAGACCAGAAATACACCCTGTTGATTCTGGGATAGGCTTTTAACAAAGCTTTGTTCTTTACCTCCAAAGGTCTTGTTGCGTACTTAGACAGTTGCCTTTCTGCATGCCAAGCTTTTCTATAAGAAGAAATGAAGAACTTTTTCCTTTTTAAATTACTCACATAGATGCACTGCCATTTCAGGCACAATCTGTTTGTGTAAGGAGTGCATAATCCTCTTTCGTTGTTTCCATGGATTTGTGCTTTTAAAATAATTTAAGAATTAAATATGTTATGGAATAATTCTGAGGATGAGTCTCTGTGGAAAAGCTGCATTAGATCATCAAGCCCACTTCCTTGCTGCTCCAAGATGTGGTCTCCACAGGGAAGATGTACAAGATAAACTTATTTTATACTGGATGTTAGTGAAAAGGCCAAGAAATTATTCTTCTCCTGCAGAAAGCACATTCATATCAAGGACACTAACATGCAAGCACAGATTTCCATAAAGAGAATGGAGAGATTGTGAGAAAGTGAACGGAAAAAAGAAGCGGATTTTTACTCTTTGTAGTTAAGGAGGATTGCGTTAATTCCTTTTATATATCCCAATGGCTACAAACTAAAATGAAAAATATATCCAGAGGCAGATAATGCCCTTTCTCTCATAGGGAGAGAAGAATAAGCTGCATTTCTAGAGGACTATTCTCTTTCCTAACTGGAACTGATCTATTCAGTCCCATCCAGGTAAGGCTGCTGTTTAAGGCAGGCTCCCTAAGGCCCAGCTGATCTCTGCTGCAAAACCCCTGAAGGATTTAGCAGCAGTGACACAGACAGCCTGGCCTCCTCTTTCCGCTGCTGATTTCTGCTCCTATGGCAGAGGAAGAATATTCAGATTTACAGGTCCCAGTTGAGAGCAGCCCAGCCTCACAGTGCCTCTTGCAGGCTGGGCAAAGCAGTACCCTGCGGCGCAGGAAGGATCACAAGGGCAAAACAACTGAATTTCTCTGGAGCTTTCCTAGAAATGTCACCTGGGACCGTGAAGAGGTCAAACAAACTACAGACTGGGACTCCATGCAGAAAGATGTGAAGAGGACACAGAGCGTAGATGTAAAAAACATGAGGAAGAAGGAAGATTGGTGGGGGCAGAGGAAATTCCCATCTAGCAAGGGAAAGCTGAAATAATCTGGACAATTCCCTGCAACTATTAGTGGTTTTTCCTTCAGCCTTTGAAAGATCAACTCAAAGTGAAATAAGTCCCTAGGTAGGCTTTCCTCTCTCTCAAGGTTTTGTCTCAGTTAAGAGTCCTGTCTGAGCAGCTCCAGTTGTGACTTTCTTCAATTTTTAGTATTTTCCTGTGTTGACACTGTCAAGCCCATTGCTGTTGCTACAGAAACAGTAAAGGCAAAAATTCACAACCAAGTTTTCTGAAACATACCATATTGCAAAGAGGCATCAAGCACCTCCTTGCCGTGCTAACAAGTTATTAAAAAGAGAAAGCACTCTGGTGGGAGAAGATAAATGACATTTTTTAACTCTCTCACTTGTTACCACAGAGATTCCTGCATTTATAGGGGATGGCTGTCACAAAGGGTGAAAAAAAAATCCTTACTGGGGCTTAAGAACAGGCGAGAAAAATATCATGTCTCAAAATCTAAACCACAACTTTCTTTAAATTGTCCTGCAGCAAAAAATAACAGCCAGGATTAGCAAAACAAACTGTATTCGGATTGGAAATAATCAGACCAGAACAAGTCCAACAAGGGAAGAGAAAATGTGGCACTTACAGCTCATAGAACAGGTTTAAGCTGCTTGAAGGATAGCAGAGAGGTGATCAGCCAGCTCAGAAGTGTTATTTCCTTTGCAAATAATTTCTAAGTGGAGATGTGACCAGCACTTTGTGTTCTGCAGAAGGCAGTAGCCAGAAGCAGCAAAAAAAAATGTAACAACTAGCCAGAAGCTGCAGAAAAAAAATTAACAATGCCAAGTAAGCTAATTATCAGATGCTATCAAGACAGTGCAACAGAGTGATAAGGTATGATTAAAGACAGCTTTAAGCCACTTCCAGGCCTCTCCCTTCTGGAGAAGTAGCTAGGAATGCATGGGTGGTTTCATTACAGCCTCATCGTGGGCAGCTGCTCAATGTCAAAACTGGCTGCAACCCCCCAGCTTTTCCAGGAGACTGAGCAGAAGAGGATCTTCTCTTCCTCTCCCATCCTCGCCTCTTGCCTGTTGGACAAAGGAATGGAGGGGTGTGGGAAGGAGGTCACACTGCTGATGTGCTAATACTTAGATTTTGAGAGAAGCTGCTTGTGTAGGATGTAATCCACCTTATGCCCCTTGCAGATTAGATTCTCTCCGTCTTTCTGGCAACTCCTGTTAGTTCATGCTGAGCATTTAATAAAACTCCGAGTTGTTCTCACCCTGTAGATAGACAGTAGAAGTACAGGTGGAAAAACATGACTATCACAGAGTCCTACAGCACACTGAGGGCAAAGCCGCGAATAGAGCTGAGATCTCCTGACTCACAATCTTGTGCTCTGCCCGCAGAGGCCTGAGCCACAAAATTACATCAGATCGTTTTGAATGAGAGGCAATGCCCTCGGAGCGGGACCCAAAAGGGTGCTCAGGAAAGAAGAAAGCACGGTCTTCCACACAAGGAGGCTGACCTAGAGGCAGTCAGGTTCTGTCAGACAGACCAGTTTGGTTTAATGCGCTTAGGCTATCTGCCACTACAAAGCCCAAAGCCTTTATGCTAGGCCACAAGTTTACAAGATGATGAACAATACTTCTCTGGGAACTAGTAAATACTGTATTTCCCAGTTCTCAAGAACTGAATATTCCGTAATATCATAGCCCAAATGTACTCTTTATTATTCATGTGTCATTATATACGACCATCCCAGGCAGACATACTCAGACCCCATCTTTATGATACGCTGGCATTGAGAATGGAAATAAAAATTCAGCATGGTCAAACTATTCATAGCGTAAGAGCTTGTACTCGCATATTAAATAGTTTTCATGTTAGTCACACATGATTACATGGAATTTTGCTGGTGTTGGAACAAGCAAGCAGAGGACTTTCTAACCATATTGTACACATGTATTCGCCTTTTAAAAATAACTGGAATTAAAAATAATTGCATAATAATTGCAACATGTTTTGTAGCTGCTGAGCTAGCATTGCCAGGGAAGTTTAATTTTCCTATTTTTATTGTTTTTGTGCAAATTAAGTTCTCAGCATTAACTATTATTGGTGTGCGTGTTTTTTATAAGAAAAAAAGAGGGGAAACAGTGCTGGCATGATAATGGCTGTTCTCAAAGGTAAAACACATGCAAAACAAATTGGCCAAGGTAAGTACTGCAGATTAGCAGGGGAAAGTATGGTTCTCGTGATAATGAAGCGTATTTATCTAATAACAATACTTGCCACTACTGCAATAATGACCTAAGGTTTTGAAGTGCTCATTTCCTCCCTGTACTGTTTGCCACTTTAGAAGGTGTGGATATGGTTGAGAACAGAAAAGATAAGAGAGATCGCAGAGATTAAAGGAGACCTTCTCAGATGGGGAGCGTGTTTGTGGTGAGTGGGACCCGTGAGCATGACACGATGAGATGTCTAGCAACTCCAGCAGGACTCTTGTGGTGGCAAGGCAGGCAGAGGCTCACCAACTGGCTAAACAATTCCTAGATGAAGCGTCCGGTGTTGCTTGCACAGGTGAAGGTGACCTTTTTGGTGAGACATTGGGGTAGTTTGCCATCGGCTTGCCAGAAGACTCCAGAAAGGGCACTCTGGAGGTTCGACTTTGAGAAGAGGCATTCGGCCTAAACAGAAAGGAGACTGCTGGAGCACATCCAGTGAAGTGATACCTCTGCACAGCTGTAAAGCCCACTTGTGATTTTCTAGCCTTTAAGCTGCCATGTAACCAAACACTACACCGGTCATTAATTTGGATACTAAACAAGAACTACCCCACTTCTCTTTCTTCTGAAGCAGTCCTTCCTATCTAGAGGTCTGAGAAAGGGGAATTTGACACGTGGGGAAGCTTTGGAGAGAACTGAGGCGCAAGGACTTCTCTCATGCGCCAAAGCCCTTGGCGCTCCTTGAAGAAATGGATATATTTTTTTGCCCTCCCGCTCCTGCCCCCAGCTTTCTCCTGAGAAGACCAGGCGTCCAAGAGGCACTTGGCACCCCGCTCCGCCACATACCCTTCCCGAACACGCCCGGCTCTGGGTGAGCAGGGTGGGTGCCTGGAAGAGTTTCCCACCGACATCAACCCGGGTGACAACCCCCTCTTTC
>NW_010561126.1:511-1198 GCF_000687285.1 Phaethon lepturus | reverse complement strand
GAAATTTTATCCAACCAATTTTCTTGCATATCTGATTGTATTTCTTGAGTATCTTTTTCTATTTGTTCTAATTAGCTAAATCATGTTCAACATCCTGGGTAACATTCGGGATATGTATGCAACAATGGTCTATCCTATCGCTCAGGTATCCACAAACTCCATGTTCATTAAATTCTCCTCTTTGTAAATTTGCAAATTCTTTTATCAATCCTATCATTAAGTTCTCCTCTGGGGTTCTTTTTGGGATGTGTATTAGTTGTCCTACTTCGTCTTCAACTTTCCTGTCCAATTGGTCTATTGTTACCCCAAACAATGCTCCCAACATCATCAGTTTCCAAATCAAAACCCATTTTTCCATATCTTCCAATGATAATATCTTAAACACGTTTTAAAGTCTACTTTGCAGTCTCTGAATCCCTACTAATGACCTTCCATGACAGGGCTTGCTTCACTCGGGTGTAGTGTATCCATGGTTCCACACCTCCTACCTTGATTGTAGTGTAAGTTGTTAACAGCACCTGGAAAGGTCCCTTCCACTTTTCCTGTAGTGATTCAGAGTTCCAAGTTCTTGTATGTACAAGATCACCTGGCTGATACTGATGTACAGGCGTATCCAAGGCAAGTGACCTAGTCAGCACAATATATCTCCAAAGTGCTCCAAGGACTTTTCCTAAAGAAATTAGATAC
>NW_010561126.1:0-261 GCF_000687285.1 Phaethon lepturus | reverse complement strand
ATTTTACTGATTTGGGGAACTACTTCTGCCACAAAATGTGGTCCTCTATCAGAGGACATTCCCATTGGCACTCCAAATCGTGGTATTATTTCCTTCAATAATATCTTAACTGCTTCCCTAGCTTTGTTGGTGCGGCAAGGGAAAGCCTCTGGCCATTCAGAAAGTGTATCAATTAACACTAACAGGCACCTATAGCCATTTTGTCTGGGTAACTCAGAAAGATCAATTTGCCAATAATCTCTGGCAGAATTTCCTGGTTTT
>NW_010561125.1:27874-66899 GCF_000687285.1 Phaethon lepturus | reverse complement strand
CAACCGTCTGGGCTCAGCCCTCCAGCCAGTTCTTTACCCAGTTAAGAGCACCTGTCTAAGCCACGAGCTGCCAGTTTCTCCAGGAGAATGCTGTGGGAGACACTGTCAAAGGCTTTACTAAAGACCAGGTAGACAACATCCACAGCCTTTCCCTCATCCACTAGGTGGGTCACCTGGTCATAGAAGGAGATCAGGTTGGTCAAGCAGGACCTGCCTTTCATGAACCCATGCTGGCTGGGTCTGATCCCTTGGTTGTCCTGCAGGTGCCCTGTGAGCACTCTCAAGATGATCCTCTCCCTAATTTCCCCAGTACCGAGGTCAGGCTGACAGGCCTGTAGTTCCCAGGATCCTCCTTCCGGCCTTTCTTGTAGACGGGTGTCACATTGGCAAGCCTCCAGTCTTCTGGGACCTCCCCTGTTAACCAGGACTGCTGATAAATGATGGAGAGTGGCTTGGCAAACTCCTCCGCCAGCTCCCTCCATACTCTTGGGTGGATCCCATCCGGCCCCAGGGACTGGTGAGTATCCAGGTGGCTTAGCAGGTCGTTAACTGTTTCCTCCTGGATTATGAGAAATTTATTGTGCTCTCTGTCCCTGTCTTCCAGCTCAGGGAGCTGAATACCCTGAGGATAACTGGTCTGGTTATTAAAGACTGAGGCAAAGAAAGCCTATTGTGTTTCAGTTATTTATTAAGATTTAATTGGTTTGTATGAATTTGTCACCCTCCAAGACACTGTCAATACCACTAGTAGTTTCTTCCCTGAAGGAAAAAGGGAGAAATGGAATAAAGGACATGCTTGGGAATACTGAGGGGGGGGGAAAAAGAAAAAACAGAAAAAATGCAAACTGACTAGTTAAAACCTGTTGAGAACATTAAAAAATATGTGTTAAAATACTATGGAAGAGGAATGTATTTTAACGTTTTTTGCGTGTGCATTAAATACACGCACATTTATGTTTTCAATTAGCATAATCTTTTAAATAAAAGCAACAATTATTGCAGGCAAGTAAGTAAGAATCCTGAGAAAGGAAGAAATTATTTTACAGTGAAGATAGGGATAAGTATAGGTTAATCTTTTGATAACAATTATGAAGTACAGATATTATGAAACAAGAAGGAAAAGTAAACAGTATCTTTCAAAGCAAGATTATTATACTAAATATACTTTTAAGTTGCTAAACTCCTATCTCGATATGAAAATTTCCTTCTGAAATCCTCTCATGTATACAAGACCAGAAATTGCAATCCTGCATTACTGTTACACCAACACACATTTCTCTGAAATTTTATAAAATTTTTATTATCTGAAAAAGTATTTTGCAATAGACTTACAAATTTTATCCTTTGCTGTATGCTGCCATTTAACAAGCCTCAAGAGAAGTACAAATCTCAGCACCAGTAACTACTCTCCTTTTTTTCCTGAAGTTTTCTATCATATTGTAAAAAAGTGTTAATTTTATCTCTTTAATCCATACTCCTAATATAAAATAAGGAATATAATTCCAAATTATTTCACTAATCATTATTTTGTCTAGGTAAGAGGGCAATAAGTGCAAAAACTGCGCTGAAGCCAGTAACAAGGAAGGAATAGTTTACATGAGATAAGGAGATAAATTTTTTGGGAGGTCTTCTGATAGTCATGAAAGGGAAAGGATTGACATCTTAAAAAAAATCTGATTAAAAATATTTAATCTGCCCACATAATACACTATCTGCCCACTGCCTTCAATATCTGGCCACTCATATCATATAAACCAAATCATATCCAAATGCACGAAACCAATTCATTTTTACAGAATGTCAGAAGGTATAATAAAATTTAATGCTGATGAATCATGAAAGAAAGCAAGTGCAAAAGACAGTCCTATGAAAGATAATGTGCTCTGACACTTGCAAAATATTCATTGAATCACTGATGTTCCACTGGAGTAACAGAAGCACCAAAAATGCTTAAAAAATAAAATTGTTGTAATGATGATTTTTATTTCTAGTGTTACATTACTATTATTAGAATGTGGCAGTATTTAGCATTTACCACACCACCACCACCTAAAAAAAAAAAAGCCAAGCAAACCCACCCGTTAAAGAAGTTATATGAAAGAAACAAGGAATAAATACAAAAATTAGAATGGATGGCACAGGGAAAAAAGATTTTTCAACGTATCATTTTCCTTCATGGCACTTACCAACAAGGTTAGCAAATAAATACACATTTGACTAAGGACTGTAAAACATATGCTTATCTTGCTAACTTCTTTTTTTTCCTGTTTGAAATTTTGTATAAATTGAAAGACACTAAATTTAGTATACATAAGGCTCGAGTAGTAATTGACCATGAAAAACTGAAGAAAATTCGTAGGTGCTGGGAAATTTGAGAAAAATGAAAAGATGATGGAATATACAGGAACCAGATAAATATGTCCAGACAGAAAGAGTGAGACAAGAAAAGGTACTGATCTAAATGTCCAGAAGCAGTGATATGGTTGACTCAAATTTTTGCATAACCCTTTTGAAGCATTGTCAAGGGAAACAGTCTTCAGATGGTTTGTCAAATTTACCTGAATGTAAGGAGTCTGTTAAGATATCTCATAGTGAGCTATCACAGTGACTATTTAACTCCGAACACAGAAGACATAGGTTTTTAACTGTCTCTAGCATTGACACACCATGGCATCAGTCAGGTATTGCATTAGTCAGAATCCATTTATCTTTTCACAGTTAAGAGCTGTTGAACTAAGAATAAAATCTTGCTGTTAGCCATTTGGTAAAATTAAAAAAGCCTCAATAAAAAGTTTGAGGCAAGCATATACAGTAAAAAAAGAACAAGAGCATAATTAAAATACCTCTGTATTTCACTAGTTTGCAAAGACTTTGCTTCTGATATTTTACAAGTCTCTAAAATCTTATCTTTTAGGAGGTTAGACAGAGAAAATAGCAGACCTAAGCGTATGACTATCAGGTTTACAGATTTTAAACACAATTTATGCAATGACTCAGTACTGAATAGTCCTTATTTTAGAGAGCCTTTTATTCTCCAATTCAATGTATCAGAAACATGCCTTAGGACTGTGTTGAACCTTGATGTGAGAAGGGAAAAAAAAAAAGAACACCTGATCATTTACAATAATCAAAACATATTTTCTCAAGAATGAAATTATTCAGATTCTGCAAAAAAGATTGCCTGTCAAAAAAAAGGGGCTTTGGAAGCCCAGACATACTGTTTAATGGAGCAGTATTTTTCCCACTGACTGCTCATTGCCCCTTGGCATAGACTAATCAAATGTAGAGAAAGGACGCTTGAATTTTAAGATGACACTGAGTTCTGCAGCCTTTTAAATTCACAATTAGTCATTGAACTGACACTAAGTATATCAATGCAGACAATTTATTCTGATATAAAACTATGACTTGTAGCAGACTTAAATGTTCAAGTGG
This sequence comes from Phaethon lepturus, assembly GCF_000687285.1. NCBI lineage: Eukaryota > Metazoa > Chordata > Aves > Phaethontiformes > Phaethontidae > Phaethon > Phaethon lepturus. The sequence goes on along the minus strand of NW_010561125.1, from coordinate 63,464 downwards.
GAAGTATGTATGTCTAAGAAAAGGAAGGAGCTAGTATTTCTTTCAGTGACCTCTAAAGAATAAATCACAATTTTTATAGTCTGCATGTGTGTTCTAAACTAATATCAACATGGAGATTCCAAAGAAAGAGAGCATTTCCCTTGTTTTTCTATATACAGACTTTCAAAGAAAAGCCAGAAAATGTAACCTGATAGAAGTTGTAAAGGAGCAGAAAAATATCTATTTATTGATTAGACCAATGGTAAAGAATTCAGGAGTTTCCATTCTGTTCTTGACTTTCTCACTAGTTTAATTGGGGTCTTAAAGTGATTTTTTTTTTAACTTACTGCATCTCTGTGCCTACATCTGCAAATCCTAGAATAAGTAAAAAAGATTGTACAGGGTTATGAAACCTGGACTGAATGTTAATTGAATCAGTCTGCTTCTAAAGAAAGTGAGGTACGTACAGAGGACATAATGCAGTTTAATTCTCTTATGATAGTACTGTATTTTGATAGTGAACCAGTGCGAAGTGGAAGATTGAGTTCTATATATATTTGATTTAAAAATACAGCATAGAATATTGGTTTAATTTGGATTTTATAATGTTGATTTGGTTTTTTACATATTCTCTTTTTTTTTTTTTCCCACCACTGTATTGGAAAGTGGTCTCTCTATGTTTTCAGGTATGAAAGATTACATAAACCATGATAAATTCACAAAATTTTGCTGCATGTTTTGCAGAAAAGGTATTTAATGAAAACAATAATTATTTTTCCCAGGAAATTCATATTCATTACATTAAAAATTCTATTGTGCTAAACAAGAAGTATATCTGATTTTGTGTTTATGACAGATTACATAAATAGGATAGATGTTGTTTAAATCTGTGTAATTTAGATGTGAGTTAAACCAACTCATGGTCCAATCCTCTTATTAAATATTTTTCCCTCTTATCTGTAAGTATACCAGGAAAAATTTCTAAATGCATTTTTTTAACAGTAGTTTCACTTTTTTTTTCAATTTATGATTTACATCTGTACAGTAGCACATAAATATTTATTACTAATGTAATTTTGCTATTGGGAAACCTAGAATTATCATCACTTCAATCTGCTAAGGCCAAACAAATTAAATAAATAAAGTCAGTGATATTTGTTTTACTTGAATAAAGAAACAAATTCAAAATTAATGCCTGTGACTTTCTAAAATTAAAAAAAAAAGTACACACAACATTTTAAGTTCTAAATTGCAGATCACTTATCCACAAACTTTATCTTGTCCTTGCAGTCTGTATTAATTCTCTTGCAAAGATCCCTTTATTAGTCCAAATTTGAAGAACATTCAGTACAAGTCAACAATACTGACAAAAAAAAAAATTTATTTTCTGAGTTCTTTGGAACAAGGTAGGGGAGTCATGCTTGTAACTTCTTTTCCTTTTCAACAAGTGCCCCCAGCTGACCAAGCATTGTATATAGCAAGTTTTTGCGTTTAAAGAAATCTACTTGTTAAAAAGAGCATCAATAAAGGATCCCAAGTATCCACCTTCACCGTTGCTTAAAATAATTTGGGAAATTGTATTTTCTTGCCTGCGCAACACAACTCCTGTCACCAAGTTCTAGCCATTTAAGTTTTTACGAAAATATCCCCCGGTGGTTTTGTGTACAGTGCTACAATTTTCAAAGGTACTCTTCATTAACCTACCTGCCTCAGGATCTCCAGTGTTTATCTGCCTTTCCATACAGGAGCGACATCTACTCAGTCTCCCCTTCCAGACCTTGTTCCTTTGTTAGAATTATCCAGTCAGTCACAATGATCACCTCAACAAGTTTGAATTAGTCTTGCACCTGAATCTTGGACAATCGTAGGACAAAATTCCATTAAATCAAATCTCACCAAAAACATTGGTTTTTTTGGAACAAAGGTAAACCAGAAAAGATGCATTTAAACTTACTAATAACAGATATCTGTTTCTGCCTTATGAAATGATAATTCATTTTTCATATGAAAAGTATTCCAAAATCTGAAAAAAATAAAATTCTCTAACTAAAGTTTCAGTTGGTCATTGATTCAAAAGTTTCAGTTTTCAGATGACACCTCAATCTACAGGTCAAAAGACATCATTCTATGAGAATGAAATATTTTTTCCCACTGTTATTACTGTGTTAGGTAGAATTGTTATTATAATTTTATTTAATAACAGTCTCATAAATCTTGGAAAATTCTTACGTACATTGACTCTTTTTTGTTGTTGTTTCATTAGATATATGCCATAAAAAAAATTCTGAAAACACTATACTGAACACCATCTTTAGTTCCTGTAGGAGGCAATCTTTATCTTTCCATTTAACCAAGAATTTATTCATTGGCAAGGCCATAAGGCTGCAAAAACATTTATTAAATTAATACATTGGTCTTTGAATACTGCATGATGCCACAGAATCTGTCACAGATTCCTTCATGCACCAGTAGGTGAAGAATGGAGGGTGCTTTGGCTGCAGTTTCTAATATGACATCCACCAGAGAGTAGATATAATAGAGGAAGAAGAAAGTTGGCAGAGGACTTGTGGTGATAACTTTCCCACAGCGGAAATGAGGCTCTCCTTGCTGACTCTGTTATACAGTTCTGCACTATTCACTGCCCCATTTGTGGCTGTTTGTTGATGGGAATTCCTGTGTTAAATATTGATACTGTACCTCAAAATACCAATGACTTATTTTTAATTAGTAAGAAATTCAATACAGATGTGAAATGCCTCGAAGGAATCTGCCAAACTGTAATTCAGCATGACTAACAGCACAGAAAATGTTTCAGTTTCCAGTTCCTGCATTAATATTCTGCAAGATAGTCTTAATACTACCAGATTAATGAGAAAAGAAGACAGGTATAAAGTGTTGTTCTACGAAAATATAGTAAAACACCTTTCTTAAACTTTATTTGAAGAATGAAAGATTTATTAAAAATTATCACAGGTTTCTTTATATTCATCAGCCATTAAACTGCTATATATGTAAAAGAAAAAATCATCAACTTTATGCTCTTGGCTTATATTTGTCAGCAGAACAAGCAAACACTTCTTTTAAAAATAATTTTCTTACTGAATGTTCCATATTTGGAGGTGTCTAAACAGGTAGCAAATCTAGAAAAGAAAACACTTTTTCTAGTCTTCTAAAAAATTATTACTGAGCAAATACTGCAAAACAAGCTGTGATCCATGTATTTTCTTCATACTAGTACTCTAGATTTCCTGTGCAGCCACAAAGGGAAATAAATTCTTCCAAAATTAGTCATCAAACTCACTGTCTCAGAGTGAGTTAAATAAAACTTGAGAAATACTTATTTATCACCATCAACTAAAAAGGAAGCCTAGAACATTTGCTCATTTTTTTACTTCCTAATTGTAGCTCTTTAAAAGTTATACAGCATGACTCTCTCTATACTTAAAGCATCCTCTATTTTTCTAGGTTAAAAGAAAAAACAGAGAAGAATTAGAAGATTAACAAAGAATGAAAATATTTTTACTAGAATTAGAATACTAGAATTATTTTTATATACACAAAGATTAAGAAGTTGTGTCAAATGCTATATTAAAAGAAATTATGTTGTTTCATGCCACACTTTGATTTCAACTTCCACTTCACTTATTGTAATTGCATTCTGGAATGCACATCCTCTGCACACAATAAAAAACACTTTCCAGTATCAAAGTACAGGTATCACCAAACTCCTACATTTAGCATTGTCAGCCCTTAATCAGCAAATAATAAATATAATTGTGACATTAAAATAATTGTTTTAGAATAATACATATAAGTAGACAGCAAATTCTATGGGTGGGATAATTGTTTAATTGTTATTAATGAATGCTTCCAGGGATGGAGCATCTACAACCTCTCCGGGCAACCTGTGCCAGCGTTTCACCATTCTCACTGGGAAAAAATTTCTTTTTTATATCTAGTCAAAATCTGCCCTCTTTTAGTTTAAGACCATTACCCCTTGTCCTATCGCTACAGACCCTGCTAAAAAGTCTGTCCCCACCTTTCTTAGAAGCCCCCTTTCAGTACTGGAAGGCTGCAATAAGGTCTCCCCGGAGCCTTCTCTTCTCCAGGTTGAACAATCCCAAGTCTCTCAGCCTGTCCTCATGGGAGAGGTGTTCCCTCACTCTGACAATTTTTGTGGCCCTCCTCTGGACCTTCTCCAACAGGTCCATGTCTTTCCTGTGCTGAGGACTCGAGAGCTGGACACAGAACTCTAGGTGGGGTCTCACCAGAGTGGAGTATAAGGGCAGAATCCCCTCCCTTGACCTGCTGGCCACGCTTCTTTGGATGCAGCCCAGGATATGGTTGGCCTTCTGGGCTGCAAGCGCACATTGCCAGCTCATGTCCAGCTTTTCATCCATCAGTACCCCCAAGTCCTACTCAGCAGGACTGCTCTTGATCCCTTCATCCCCCCAGCCTGTCCTGATACCAGGGAATGCCCCAACTCAGGTATAGGTCCCGGTGCTTGGCCTTGTTCAGCCTCATGGGCCCATCCTTGGAGCTTGTCCAGGTCCCTCTGGATGGCATCCCATCCCTCAGGTGTATCAACCGCACCACTCAGCTTGGTGCCATATGCAAACCTGCTGAGGATGCACTTGATGCCACTGTATATGTCACTGATGAAGATATTAAAGAATACTAGTCCCAATACAGACCCCCGAGGGACACCACTTGTCAACAATGTCCATCTGGACATTGAGCCATTGACCACTACCCTCTGGATGTGACTCATCCACCCAACAGTGCACTCATCACATCCATACCTCTCCAGTTTAGACAGAAGGATATTGTGGGGGACCGTGTCAAAGGCCTTACAGCAGCCCAGAGAGATGACATCGGTACCTCTTCCCTTGTCCACTGATGTCATCACTCCACCCTAGAAGGCCACTAGGTTGGTCAGGCAGGACTTGCCCTTGGTGAAGCCATGCTGGCTGTTTCGAATCACTTCCCTGTCCTCCATGTGCCTTAGCATAGCTTCTGGGGGGATCTGTTCCATGATCTTCTCAGGCACAGAGGTGAGGCTGACAGGTCAGTAGTTCCCAGGGTCCTCCTTGCTACGCTTTTTAATAATAGGTGTAATATTTCCCTTTTTCCAGTCACAGGGACTTCACCTGACTGTCGTCACTTTTCCAATATCATGGAGAGTGGCTTGGCAACTATATCAGCCAATTCCCACAGGACTTGGGGATGCATCTTGTCAGGTCCTATAGACTTATATATGTGCAACAGTACATGACATAAGTACTTGTCTTTAAGAACATGAAATGAAAGCTAGATTCAAACTTTTGAGTAATACCAAAGCATGAATATTTAACCAAATATTCCTTTTCTGTGAGATGTTATTAGTGGACATTGAAGGAAAAGTATAAGAACAAGGTTTCCACACTGAGCCATCCCTACTACCTCCAGACAGTAATTTCAGATCTTATTGTTTCATTTTGTGATGGATCTATTCTTCCTGAATTTCTTGAAAAACTTTTGAAATACTATTGTGCTTAAGTTTTCCACAATTTAATTGAAAAATTTGAAAAAAAAAACCCAAAATCCAACACAGCACCACCAGCAAAAAGGCCTCCCTCCTCATGTTTATTTTTACTGTACTATATGGCAATTTAATCAGGAACACCCTTGCCCTTGTGAGAGGGAAGCACTTAATTAGCCAGAGATTAACAACACACAGTCCATTTCATTGAAGAAATGCTAGTCACTTGAACCATCCTTCATTCTGTTGCAGGAATATAGATGCCAGTCATAATTTCCACTCAGATAAATGCTTGATACCAGTTAAGAACTAATTAGAGGAAAAAAAAGTTCTCTCATATCTGAGTCTAGCTTTAGCAGCTATTGATGGCTATTCACAGCTGAGACTAAAACCTAGTTACCTGCAGTCCTGGTGGGCACATGCAATGGTACAAGGCTTGACTTGACACAAGACAGTCATGGGGTATAAACATAGTTTTTGGTAGACAGATGAAAGTACTTTTCAGCTGAAAGTATCATGAGATACCCGAAGTTTAAGTTTTATGATGGCCTCAGGATTTTTTTTCACTGATTTAGGGCTGGAAGATTTCATGTACCTTTTTGCAATTTACTGTAGGAATATGGAGAATGATCCTCCCAAGTACTATCGTAAGTTAGTAGGGTACAATCTGACGAAAACTTCTTATCTTACACTTGCAGTGTGTTACAAGAACATAGAGCTTCAGTCAATTCTCATTATTAACTGATAAAAAATTGTAACAGAAAATCAGAATTAAGCAAGTAAATTTGTTAAGGGTGTGCTGTTTTCTGCCTGGGACCATCTGAAACAAGGTAGAAGAAAACTAGCACAAACCACTACAGAAATACAGATATTTGAATGTAAACTGCATGCAGTGGTTCATATGTATATCCCATTGACTATTAGGGATGGTTTATGCAGTCTTTCACATGTCTGTGTAGACAAGAAGAGAAAACTGGAAGTGTCTTACTCTAGTTTTTCAAATAGCCTACTCAAGTTCTGAAGTAATATAAGATGTAACTGAAGTGAAAATTCTCACTTCAGTGAGATTTTGTTATGAATCACAAAACCGATCAAATGGAAATGGGAGGGTCTATAGCTTAAAAAAAAAAACATCCTGTCTGATTTGGTTATATAGATATAGTTTCAGTGGGACTTCTTACATCAGTCTCTGCACCAATTTACCTTTACAGGTTCGATCAATATCAACCTGATTTGCACCTATATGGTTTTAGAAGCATTATATGTCAACATATCCTAGAAAAATTAATTATAACAAAGAAGTCTGAAGGTGAACAGCAGACTTGTCTGCATATAGTCAGGATCATGAAAATAGCTGTCCTGAAACCTGTTGTGTTACTCCATTTCCCCTCTGCATCATGATGTTTTTTTTTCATGGTGAAAAAATCTTTTTTCTAACTTTATTTTTTAAATTTACCTGTATAATTCAGTGGTAGCTATAAGCATAGAGAGGAAAGAAGTAATTTCAAATAGAACTGAAATAAGATGACAATATGATTCTGAGAAATGCAAGAGCAATAATCTCTACCACAGTTTTGAAAGAAAGTTGGTTTGCCGCAGACACCTGTTTCAAATTCAAAAACCCAGAAGTTAGTAATGTGGTTTTAAGTACTGGTTCACTGCAAAATTCCTCCATGATGTTGGCTTATTCACCTGTCATCTGTGACACCTGGCCTGTCATCTATCCCTTTCTTTATCTATCGTATGGTGATGATAATGCTGATTTACTTCACAGGAGTGCTATGAAGATTAATTAGATTCCTCAGAAAGCAAGTACTTCTGAAGTGTGAATGATCATCTACATACAGCACAGAAAAACTTTTTTTTTCTCTAACACAGACTGTTAATTATCTGCAAAATTGTGCTTAGCAAACATTTGATCTGAAACTTTGTAGATAAGGTTATGTGGGTTTTTTACAATTCCTTTTTTCTCTTCTCTTCCCCTCACATACTGTAAAGCAAGGCAATTTCTAATGCTAACCTTGCATTTTTGCGTAACTTTAAATTAACTTTTAATTAGATTAGATATTGACCTGGTGGCTATGTTGTACATTAATAATCTTTACATGTAAACTGTTAAACATTTATAAATTTCATGTAGGTGATTCAACACAGATTAATTCATAGAATTCTATGAGTGGGGTAATAAAAGTTCAAACCTTTATAGTACGGTTAATTATCAAATCATGCTGAGTGTTTGGACAAGCACTTTGCTGTATGCAAAAGAAAAATACTATATGGGGAAGTATTGTTAAGTGAATATTTTGCTATCTGGCAAGCTTAGTATCTGGAATACTTTAGGTATACCCTAATTTTTTTTTTTTTTTGGTAGCACAGCTGTACCTGGCAAAGATCTAACTGAAGCAGGGGAGGGCAGGAGTTCCCCTGCTTTTGTGACAGTATGAATAAATTCTGTGACAGAATTTTTAACATTTGTTCAAGACCTCTAACCAGAGTGTCCCTTTAGGACCTGTTTTGTCAGAAGTGAGAACACTCAGCCCTTGGTGGTAACAGCATTTATTTACATCAGTTGAAGAGATAAAATAGTTCAAAGGATAAAATACTTGCACTCACTTCTATTCACAGCTGAGCATCCGGTCCATCAAACCTAAATGTTGTCATATGTGTATGTTGTCACTTAATGTGTCTCATCAAATAGATCTACAGATTGCAAGCTGATAGGTGAGCTATATAAATTCAAAAAATATTTCTTATTTATTTTGCAGAGAAAAATTGTATTGATTCTCATACCAAGCCAGTTTTCATGTTTGCACAAATTGAAGCAAGATCTGTTCTCTGGGTACTCTGTCAGGACCTTATCCAATCTGTAGCTGTACAGTATTTTCAAGAAGTCAATTCCAAGGAGATAAAAGGAATTATTTAATGTCGTGTGACTGTATTAGTCGTATGTTAAATAACAGGAAAAGGCATCAGGTCTACAAGAAATTGTCACGCATACTATTTTCATGTGTAAGAAATTTCGAGTATATGCTCTTTTAAACCAGAACTCTATATGTTATTATTTTCATTTGCTCCAGGATAACATGAAAACAGAAATTTGCAAGAATTTTTAAAAATTGTATGTTTTGTAATACAATTTAAAAAATGTATGTATAAGACTGTTATCTGCAACATCTTGATATGATTTGAAAAGAAAGGCAAACTTTTCATTGTCTGCAGAAATTATGCTCCCACTTTTTGAACACGAATGATGTTCCCAAAGTAATAACAAGGCTTTTTGTAATCCACAGTCTTTCAATGCATTCTGTATGGAAGTTTCTTCCATAACAGTTTCTGTTAATATAATCATTACTGAAATAAAGTATTTAGTAATTTCTTAATATTTGCAATGTGAGTTTCCCAGATATCATTCAGTCATATCTCAGTTCTCACTAAATAGTAAATGTTTCTGAATGTTCTAAAACTTTCTGCAACGTAATCATGAGATTTTAAATCATTTTTCAATCATTGGAGTGCAAGCAGAGCTACCATATTTTTCATGACATTTCATAGCACTCAGTCTGGTGGTATAATAATGTACCACGGTAGCATATAATTGAAACAAGTGCATTTCTCTGTTTAAAATCCAGAATGCTGTTTCAGAATGCCCAGGTAATCCCCAGCTAGGTAAGCGGGACCCAAGGTTTGTGTGTCTTGGGTGGGGGAGGCGGGTGGTGGTGGTTTCCATTTATAAAATACATGTTTTAACTCTCCCAATATACAAATTAATAGTCAGTTTAAAAATACATTGTTTCAGAAAAGGAATTCCCGTGATCTGTGTCAGATTATTAAGAAGTGCATTATGATGTAAATATAGAGTCTGTTTCCCTTCCCTCTACTGTCCTCTGCAAACCACAAGCACATGTAATTTTTTATGGATTAATTGCATTTATGGAAGGATTATACTGAAGGTTTGCACTAATAAAACACAGTACACAGGAAAACAGAGAGAATTGTTTTTGACAAGAAATCTTGCATTAGTGGAGAGATGAATTAAATAACAATTTTGATAGCTTTTATCTAAAAGCATTAATATCAACAAAAGCATCCATAATTTCATTGCTTTAAGTGAGGCCTTGGGCCTTAAATTAGATAATGATTTGCCATTTTTTGTTTGGTGTATTGTCTTTGTTTTTCAAGCAGTTGGCCATTACAGCAAGCTATAATTGTGTCCTATTTGCTGTATTGCACAATATATGTTTTAAAGGAAGCACATCTTCATGTAATTGGCTTTGAGTATCTGAAAGAAAAACAATATCCACTTTAACCACTGAACACTGAAGAGTTCATCTACAATTGAATATCAGAAACTAAGAAATATATTACTTTTAGCAATATATAGAAAAATCACGCTTAAGGAAACTATTGCCCTCTAACATACACTGAAAATGAAGGAAAGCTCATCATTATCAGTACGCATGTTAATTCTTCTGAATAGGAACTATGGTTGGGTTTTATGGTTCTGTTTTCCAGTCTGAGGTGTTCTATTCATAAGTAATTTTATGGAAAAATAGTCTTTCTAAGCTGAAGAACAAGCTTTAGAAATGTCTAATCTATTTTTTATAAGTTTATAATTCTGTTAAAGCTTGGATTACCCACCAGAAGAAAGTTTTTCTGGGTGGTCCTTGAGACTTCTAGGTTGAATATTATACAATATAGGAAATAAAGCAGCATATGGCTTTTTTAAAGATCAATTTTATCTATTATTATATGTCTAACAGGTTTTTTTGTCTTTTTTACAATACCTTTTTTCTTGTCTATTACCTTTGGCATTCTCATTCTGAATGGCTTGATTATATTAATTAGCTACTACTTTTAAAGAAAGCCTCAGAAAGCCCCTATTTCATTTTTCATTATTCTTCAGTAAAATGAAAAACATAACTTCTTGTTACTCATGAATCGAGATAAATTTTGACAATTTCAGTCTAACAGGTGACATTTTCAGAAACTTATGAGTGACTGAAAAGTTAGACTATGCTGGCTCCAGTTGCCTAAGGTCAGCAAATAATAATTATCAGAAATGATACGGTATGTATTCAGTTAAACTTTCCTGATTAAGCTCTGACCTGACTCTGGCATAAGACATATTGACATAGCTGGTGCACTTGAGGTTTAAATGCAGGTTTACCCACTTTTCATTTGGTTAATGCCATGTTTACCTGCTTCCTATATACAATGAACAAGAAGAGTTTACTCATTCTTCAATTTCCTAAGTCACTGGCTACTCTTAATTAATTTAGTGACCGGAGGGTATTCAACAAACTGTCGCAGAGACACGATCCAGAGTCACCCTTTATTTCTATCAGCACCTACTGTGTTGCAAAAATGGAAGAATCTGGTTCTCCTGAGTCAGTCCTGGGGATTAATGTCTAGATGCACTATTCTTTAATGCTCAGTCAAGGCTGATTCAACTTCCTACCTACCCTGACAACAGAAAAAGACTAATTATAATGGAGGCTCTAACCGGTATCTGAAATTCCTAATACAGCACTGAGTTCAGTCTTATAGGAAAAGAATGCATATCGGATATTAAATGCTATCATGCCTGAGCCTCTGAGCACTACTTTGCACCTCCCAAAATGGGAAAAAAAAAAGAAAAAAGTATAACCTTCTTTTAGAAAAGTCCATTTACATCTGTAAGTAGTAAGTGTATACATATAAACTAATATTAACAATTTTTATTTCTTGAGAGTCTTTGTATCGGTGTAGTTACATGGAGGTCTCAGGCAGCATATCAAAATTCTCCTCAGTTTATCACTTGGAATGGACTTCTTCAAAATATCACTCTTACATTTCTTTCTGAATCAAAGTACCCAAAAATCCTTTCAGTATTTAGCAACAGATATTCTCAAAATATGTGGTTGCAGCTACACACAAGGATGTAAAGCTAATTGGAGAAGGAAGCATTAAAGGACAAAACATTGTCCCTCTGTGATGGATGCATTCAACTCCATAACCAAACTAGGGGTAGTTTGGTACTGGCTCCAAAGGAGGTAAAGGCCTCAGCCGTAACTGGGTCAAGAACTTACCTATTCCCAGTCTGTTCTCTGAAAACCCACAAAGGAACAAAGTGAGGTGGTGTGCATCGATGTGTATGAGTTTGGAACACCAATCATGCAATTGAGAGGTGAATAGCAGGTGGCTCTTCCAAGACTCATTTATCAAGGAAAAAGAAAGTTGTGGGTACAAGGAGTCTCATGCATGTCTTTCTCACCCCTTGAAAATTGACTACAAGCCAACCACTATTATTCTATAAACATGACATCATAAGTGGGCCTTCATTGAGCTCTTCCTGCTAAGCAGCTGGCTGCATGGTGTTGATCTGTGCCTGAGCTGGGAAATGTCTCAAGGTTGCTCATCAAGGCAGAGGTGCCTCTTACAAACTGCAGATCTTTGGTTAAGTGACAGAGATTGCACATAACCTTGTATTATAGTGCACTAAGATTCTGCATTGGTAACTTTGATTTTTTCTTGATAACTTTGATTCTGCCTTGATAGCTTTGAATCATTGTCATATTCTTTGAGAAGAAAGTAATAGACTGAACCTTGCCACTGAACTTTGTTAAGTCACACTTTTATAACATCATATTTCAATAAAACTACTCTTGCTGGTGCTTTTGGCAATGGTTCTTTACGGGGTCTAAATAACCCATTCAAAACACCCTCATACATGATTGTAGAGGTTTTTGTCTTTTAGCCTTTTCACTTAAGCATATTCTTTCTCACCATTACAAGCCACAATGATACATGTTGATTGTTTAACAACCTCTTGCTACCACAAATTATATTCAACAGTCGGAAAACAGACAACTATTTGGCTCTTTGTTTTGTTTTTGTTGTTATCCCAATTTATATTGATTTAAATTTTTAGAGCAGGGTGCCAAATACTTATTCACTCCCGACATCTACTCTCAACATATGAGCTGAGGCAATGGCCAGTGGAGGGATCCTGCAGTATATCATTCCTTGATATAAATTCTGGCAAAGCCCAGACTTTCCTTGCAAGCTGGGTGCTAATGCTATATTTTTCTCTTACTTTTAACTCTGCCAAAACCCAGCATCTGCTCCCATATAGGGTGTTGACAGTTGAAGCATTTTTCCATTGTGTTGTAACTCTGCTGAGACCTGGCATCTGCTCACAAATAGAGGTGTTGACAGTTTGAGCTCTAGCACTTTCCCTTTGTGCATCAACTCTGTGGAAATCTGGCATCTGCTCACACACACAAATTTTGACAGCATAAACTACAGTCTAACACTAAGTTAGTCCAATGTAGGGGAACACATGCAGTTACAGTTTTGGAAGGAGACTACTTCCTCATGACATCAAACCTGAGAGATCAGAAGACAAAGTAAGTATAGAGATTGGAGCATTTTTATGTAGCAAAAGTCTTCATGGGATTGACATACTGTATCAATGAACTATATGGAGAATTTTTCCTTCATAATAGGTACTAGGAAAAAATTAACCAGCACTCTAAAATCTCACATTGTACCTTTTTTTCATGACTTAGGCAGTTGCACTGTGAGTGTTTAATACTTGAGTAAGATCATTCTTGTTTCTCATTATGCTGATAGACTGAACAGCAGAATTACTGTGATTTTTTTTTTTCTGTTGGAACTTATCTTGAATCCTTAGCTATTTTAAAGTTCTTAGTAACCTTTCCTGTACATTTTAAAGATATAGGAAGAAAAGATAATTGTGCCAGAGAGTCAGAACTGACATGACATGTTGCTTATTATTATAGGAAGCACACCAGAAAAAAAAAAGTCAGGTAATAATATTCTCTTTTATATTGTTGGGCATCAAAATAATATTTTAGATGAACCAAGGCTAGCTTCTGCATGAGAAGCAGGCTAAATTGTAGTTCAGTAACATTAACATGTTTTTGTTCTGAACTGTGGTATGAAAGCAGAGTTAAAGTCCCTACACTTATTTTAGGATAAACAGAAAAAGACCAAGTAAATCAGTTCTCCCAGATGTGTTTTCCTCAAGCAGAACAGCAGATTCTTGTTTTTACCACTAACTCTGCAGAGATTTGTTTCTATAATAATGTTTACTATTCGTTATAGAAAAGTCTAAAAGGATTCTTAGATATCTTAGTGGTAGGGTACTGAATATAAATTGAAAATACTAAGGGAATCTATATTTATTTCTTAGATTACTTCATGTGAAACAAAATGACAAAGTGAAAGAGAAGCAGTTTTTAAAAAACTAAACACATTTTTTTGGTGTGACTTCATTATTTCATCAGCAAATAAGTAACATATTTGGAATATAGTATTTTTTAACCATGTCTTGCCCTAATTTCAGATTTAAAAAAGGTTTAACTACATTGTGGACATAAAAATGATCACATTGATAAAATTAAAGATATCAAAATAGAACAAAGGTAGCAAACAGTCTTCCCCTGAAAAATAAAGTTTTGACAAATACAAAATTAAACCTAAACATTCTTGTACGGGCAGATTTTGACTTAGACCTAGGACTGCTCTATTAGTATTTCTACACTTGTGAATTAGTATTATACTGTACAGGAGAACAGAAAACACCAGATAAATAAGTAGCTGTTATGGGCATTAAACATGACATGCTTTGAAAAGCTTCTAATAGGTAGTTTTTTAAAGGGATAATATGATTTGACTATCTGCTGAACTAGTTTCACAATCTTTATGATGAAGCATGTGAAATATAAATGTTGAAGTTATACATTGGAATTTTGCTGCCGTAAGTTATATTCTTCTGATATATTTAACTACAGACCTATATCTGTAGTTATGAATATATGTATACATGTACGTGTATATTTATCTCCTATACAGATGATATACATATACATACACATACACGTGTGTGTGATTCTGAAGAGTTCCTGCTTTTAGAACTTGGTAAGATTTTGCATATGAATTTGTAAACACAAAACCATGTAAGACTGCTGCCACCATGGTTTTTCATCCGCACATGTTGCACTGGATAATGTTAACACAGGTCAAGATGGAATCATTTAGTTTCAACCAGGAAATCTGTGCCTCTTTCATTGCTGTAATTTCAATCTGTGTCTTGCTGCACACAGTCGTTTGTTAACTGCTACGCACATAGAGATGATTCAAGTGGTGTCTAGCCAGCCACGGAAGAGTTGGATGGTTGCCTGGAGACTAACTTTCAGTGTTCAGAACCTGCCTATTTAAATAGGAGAGAAAAAAAAATCCTATGCATCTCACTCTAATGAAGATACTAAGCAGCCGTACAGACACTTGTCAGTTTTGAATGCTGTTCTTAAAGTTTGCTGCATCCTGAAATTACACACAAGCATAAGCTAGAGCATAAGAGTTTTTGCATGTTCACCATACTTCTTACTTCGCGTTACCTTAATCTTGAGTTAAGACATTCAGAGCTCGTGAGACATTTTGATGGCTGAGCCACATCTTGCCTTCATCCTTTGCATCTCCAGCATTCCACTGTCACCAAAAATCTCTGCCCCAGCTTCTTATTGTAAGTCACAGGATCGTAGGATAATTCAGGTTGGAAGAAGCCTGAGGAGATTATGTATTACAACTACTTGCCCAAGGATTACTTAGACATAATTCTGAAAAACAGCATAACACGTATTTTAACAACATATATAAACAGCATAAGACGTATTTTTGCAGATGGTCTCTAAAACTACGGCCAAACCACAAGTGACATTTTCCAAACTACTTCACTGAATTAAGTGCCTAATTTCCATTGATTTTAGTCTAGTCAAATGACCTTTTAAAGCAAAAGAAATTTTGATTATTTAAGCAAATAGAACAAGTCTTTTGAACACATGCTAACTTAATTGTTAAATAAAATCAGCCATAACATCAAGCCCCACAACTGACAAAGTTGAAGCACAGAGCAGTTTAGGAAGATTAAAGAAAAAAAGTGTGTTCCTGACTCAGGTGTTTCTCTGTACTCGTATTGCATTAATTCTGGCCTTTTTAAGGCTTTGTTCTTGGTTTGTCTCTGTTTTGAGAGAAAGTTTCTGTCTCTGTTTTTGATGAGGATTTTCTTCAGGTTTTTCAACATAGCTACTTTCAGTTTGCTGTAAGATAGAAGAATACTATGGTCATCTTTTTTAATATGAATGCAAATACCTTGTTTCAAAAGCTAAACAGCTATGGCTAACTGCTCCTTGCCCTTCACTTCAAAGTAAACTAGTCTTATGGAATACCCACCTGCAGTCACCTCCTCTCCAAGTCTAAGACCACAAAACTGGTCTTTGGCTTTGCACACAAGTACCTCTGTGGGCTAAGAGTGACCTAAAGATAACTGAAACTCTTTGTCGAGCTGTCAGGTTGGCTGACATTGTCACCTTGGTGGACCTGATGCAGATGTTTGGAGACATTCTGCGGGACATTTCAGTGAGGAAAACCATTAATTTCTTGGTTGAGGATATATTTGAGATTGTAGTAATATGTGAGCAGTTTTGCTTTGTTTCCTGGAAATAGGTGTTGGATGGTGTCATGGTGTCACAATGCATCTCAAACCAGGACCAGAAGGGGCCCTCCAAGGGGCAGCAGGGCTCGGCCTTGCAGCCAGGCTTGTCCCACTGCCCCAGCCAGGGGCAGCCATGGCAACCCCAGCCTCAGTATTGGGCACCTCCATGGGGCTCAAGAGAAGCCAAGACTGGGCTGGGATGTGGGCCTGCAGCTAGGCCCAGCTTGGCCGGGCCCATAGCCAGGGAAGGCTGTGGGGAGCTGGAGCCCGGCCCTGCTGCAGCATTACTGGGGCAAGGACTTACAGTCCTGGGGGGGCTGAAATGGGGTTCTGAGCCCTGGGCAGAGTCAGAGGAGGCTCTGGGGAGGCTGAATGGGACCTGTAAGGTCTGGTGGTGCTTCAGGGCTCTGGCATGGAAAGTAAATGACACAAATGACATACAAGCCCTTTTTTTGCTGATGTGAATTTTTGGTGTATCAAAGAGTATTATTATGTTATCATATTGTCATGGTTTAACCCCAACCAGCAACTAAGCACCACACAGCTGCTCGCTCACTCCCCCACGGTGGGACGGGGGAGAGAATCAGAAGAGTAAAAGTGAGAAAACTCATGGTCTGAGATAAAGACAGTTTAACAGGTAAAGCAAAAGCCGCATACGCAAGCAAAGCAAAACAAGGAATTCATTCACCACTCCCCACGGGCAGGCAGGTGTTCAGCCATCTCCAGGGAAGCAGGGCTGCATCACACGTAATGGTTTCTTGGGAAGATGGCTGCCATAACTCCGAACGTCCCTCCACCCCTTCCTTCTTCTTTGTCCCAACTTTATATACCGATCATGATGTCGTATGGTATGGAATATCCCTTTGGCCAGCCTGGGTCAGCTGTCCTGGCTGTGTCCCCTCCCAGCTCCCCGTGCACCTCCAGCCTTCTCGCTGGCAGGCCAGCATGAAAAGCTGAACAGTCCTTGACTGCTTAGCAACAACTTAAAACATCAGGATGTTATCAACACTTTCTCATCCCAAATCCAAAACATAGCCTTGCACTAGCTTTTATGAAGAAAATTGACTCTATCCCAGCTGAAACCAGTTCACATATCTTGTTCTATGTCACAAATCTGTGAATTTTAATATAAAACAAATTACATTAGGCACTCTTACTATTCTAATTATGTGGACATCTTTATTACTCTGCACTGAGGTATTCTTCAGAGAAAGAAACCGTATCCTTTCCTGGCTGCCCAGCCTCCTTTTTTCTTTGGAATAAGATTGCCCTTTGATCTTAATACTTCTGGTGAACTGTTAAAAGTTAAACTAATTTTTCTTTTTGAACCTTCCTGAATTCTGTCAATGTTTTACTATTTCCCCTCATTCTTACAAATCATCTTATCTTCTTTTCTGTAATCTTTGAAACATTCAGAATAGCAGGTTAGGCTCTGTTTATCTCATTGTATTTACTATCAGCATATATTCAGATTTCTACCACTAGTTTGTTATGTTTTATTTTCTGATCTATTTTTGACGATGCAACCTTTCTTACACTGATCTGCTAGACCTTTATGTTCTCTGTTTTTTATAAATCCTTCCATTTGCTCCTGTGCAATCCTGTGTGTTTTCAGCGTCATTTCCTGAAATCTTAAATCTGCTTTCATGTAACATAATGTTCTTTTTTTTTTTTAGCTAATTTTTGTGAATTCTTCTGTTGCAAAATCATATCCCAAATAACATGGGTATTTCTTGAGTAATTTTCCTTATTTTTATCTTTTACTTTCTACATTTATGTATCTGCATTTCAGAGAGATTTGCATAATGTATTTTGTTTCCTCTGAACCTGTATCATTTACGACCATATCCTTTTATTAAATTACTTGAATTTTTTCAAATTCACCATGGCACCTCTTCTACACTCCTCTGTAATTTTGATTGGAGACAGGACTAACTCCACAAAGTATTTTTTGTTTCTATAGTTACTGCTAACAAAATTGTACAAGAAGAAAGTCTTTTCTAATGTAGGATATCTGCTTCAGTTTCTGTAATTATCTCAAAATCCATACTCCTTCTTGAGGCTTGGCTTTCTGAGAATATGGTCTTGTTTCCCTTTGGTATGCTCATAAATTACACATCATTTTTCATCTGTTGACTCTGTATCTCTGCCGGTACCACTACTTATTTAGTGTTCAAAAATCTGTGAGCCATGAGTTCTGGCTTGCAGGGAGCTTGCTCAGATCCTGGATAATAAATAATGACACACGATTTACATTTTGATTGAAGGATCCAGCTCAATACACTCCCATGTGCATGCCAATTGGTACGATCTGGCAGGAAAGCTGGTCAGTGTTTCATCGCCTTTTGTCTGCCTTGCCTGAAGACAAATGTTTCATAAATCATATTATTTCTTAGAGAGAAAAGGTCATCTGGAATACTAAAGGCATTTTCAAGGACATCTTCATCTCTGCCACTTCTTATTGTTAGTCAGTGAATCACATGTCTTCTACATCACTGCCCATGCAGTGCAGATGAAATGCGACTTGTAATGTACTTTCGATTTTCGGTGCATCCAACATTTATGTGCTTCTTCATTTCCAACACTGTTGAACAATATCTCTGTCCTAGTGAGAACACCATGCTTGAAATAAAGCTATTGCAAATATCAGATAGCTTTATATCATTTTTGTTCTTATTGTGCCTCTAATTTTTTCTCAGCCTTTATTTCACTGTAATGTGTTGAAAATTTGTTCTCACTGAATTGTTATGATTTTGTTACAGAAGATTTTATGACCTATGCTCTTTTACTTAATGTTAAATGACTTGAATCTGTGTATTAATGACCACATCAAAGTGAACAGCAAATTTATACTATTAGATGGTTGTCCTTTGAAAAGGTGCTTCTGAAGATGTGCCTGCTAACAACTGTAAGATAAAAGGTCTTGTAATCAGCGTCTTGTGATCAGGTAGCTTCTTCTCCTGCGTGCCATGATGATGATTATTTTGGGGTGATATTTCATTAAACTATGTATACTTCATTATTTTTCTTAATTTTTTATTTTCTCTGATAATTTTTTTTCTTTCACAACTGCAAATCAACATCATTGTAGTAGTGATAACAATATATTGGGAAAAGTGCTTTATAACACCTTGTAGCTTATGAATGTCAATGTTGGACCCAGTGAGGCATGAGGCATCTAGCATGAGAAGAAATGGTCTCAAGTTGCACCAGGGGAGGTTTAGATTGGATGTTAGGAAAAATTTCTTCACTGAAAGGGGTATCAAGCGTTGGAACAGACTACCCAGGGGAGTGGTTGAGTGGCCATCCCTGGAGGGATTTAAAAGATGTGTAGATGTGGCACTTAGGGACATGGTTTAGTGGTGGACTTGGCAATGTTAAGTTTGTGGTTGGACTTGATCTTAAAGGTCTTTTCCAACCAAAATTATTCTATGATTTTATGTTTCTTGGCTATATAATGTTGGTTGGATAAAGAATTTTCAGGAATGAAGATCAGAGGTATATGGGCTTATTGTCCTGTCAGGAAATACCTTGGTATAAGACTTTTTACTACATACATTCTGGCAGCAAAATATGTTTATACTGTTTATTATTTTTCATCTTCTGCCATTATCGTGTTTGTACAGATTGTAAGAAATAGTGCAGGATGGTTGTTCAAGGGACTCCATACGATTTTCTAAGCTTATTAAGGGAAGTGAAAAAGTAAACTGGGTTGTTTCTTTCAGAGTAAATGTGTCTTAATGGCACTTTACTCAACAGAACTCTCTCTGAAGTGTCTCATGAAGAAAATCTGCTGTCTTTATTGACTATAAAATGATCTCTTAACACTTTTATTTCTGTCTGAACTGCAGAGTCAAAAAGTGTAAAGCTGATATGGTTGGATTCCATTTCTCCTTGTGCGTTACCAACATAATCATTGTTCTGAATGCCACAAAATCAAAGATAAAATAGTAGTTATAGCTAATAAGTTAACTAAACTCTCACTTTATTAGGTGGCGATGACTTGGCAGTGTTTTTTTCCAGAACAGAATATACGCCTTTTAATCATATTATTTAATACAAGTATACCACCTCCTTGCTCTTCATTTTTGTCCATCAAGTACATGAAAACCACAATCCCCTTCCCACTCTAACTGCCATTGTGTTCTCAGGTTTTCTCTCCTTTTCTGTAAAGAACTTATACTGTGGAAATATGGATGCCTCCAGCTCTGTGGCTGTTTGCTCTGCAGTTCCTGACCCCATCCTGACCCCATGAATAATGGCCAGATTGCCAGAACTGTAAGGGGAGCTTGCATGTCCTAATCTATAGACATCACCTCTATACACCAGACATCAGGAATCCCACTACAACTGTGACAGAGGAAGTAACACTTTTGAATGATTTCAAAATTTGATTATTTACATTGGGTAATTTTTACATTGGTACAATAAAGTTCTTAACCTCCACATCACAGACTTCCTTCACTGCTGAACAAAAGATGAAATATCTTTCCTCCACAAGGCTAATCAGAAAAGGAGAGTAAAATTTTTTCTAAACCTAAAATGTGACTAAAATGAATGCTAAAAATAAGGTGCCTGAAGACTGCCTAGCTAGTCACAAAGATATTGTGGGCTTTGGAGAGAAGAAAAATACAGGTATACACAGTTACAAAAGATACTGGAGGAGAGACTTGAACTCATATTTCCTATGGTTCCCTGAGCAGTGAGTTGAGTAATTTTTTCTCATTCTGAAATTTTAAAATATTTATGTTAAGAAAAGACACACCAAAAAATTACCCTGGGAGGGGTATTCCTCTGTATAGAAAATAGAACACTCAGTCTGCAGCCAAATCCTGCACAGCATCAGACAGACTGATAATTTTGAAGTAAGTTTCTTGAATTCTTAGCAAATTATTAGACAATTGGCACACTGGGAATCCCAAATGAATAAGCAGGTGCAGCTGGACACATACTAGTGCCTATTTCTATGACAACTGGCCATTTACTCCACTTCCTTTACATTTCAGTACTGTCCAACTTGGTTAAGTTCCTGCTTGAGCAGGGAAACTGATTTTAAGCTTCCAAATCTTCTGTGCAATGCATAGGAACAAACTGCAGACAAGTGAAGATTCTTGGACTGCTTAGGAAAATTTTTTTTTTTTTTTTTTGTGGAGGAGAGAGGGAACAAGATTCTCAATTTTTTCTGCTGAAACTTTCTGACAAGTGATAGTGCTTAAAAAAGAAAAAAAGTAAAACTGTAAATTATTATGTTCCTGATATGTATATTTCCTTCTAATTTATTTCAGTAATTATTAATTTTTATGCAAAACTATTGTACTAGTACTATTTCCACACCTACTAAATGAATACTGGCTATTATTCATTAAGTTACTTAAGATAGTCAGTTTGAAACAAAGCTTTTAGTCAGAGTAGTATCATTATAAGATTCCTAAATACATATATAAAGAGAGAAAATATAACATTTGTCAAAGGAGCTGCGAGGTGGAAAACAGCAGACAAATATGTTGAAAAGTCAATGGATAAGCCTGTTTTATTTCTAGTGGCATAGTAATAACTCCTCCTTTCACAAAAATTAGTTTTATATGACAGTTACATATGACGTGTTTTAAAAACTGTCAATTTTGCATGAGAGTATACTTAAGAAGTTTAGAAAGTATGGTAAGCACACATAAATGTATATATGGAAATTGAATTAGCTTAATAATTTATATTTTTACCATTCAGATCATCTGTATTAATAAAATTCTCCATCCAATGAATATAACTCCTCATTTCACTTCACAGATAGAAACTGAGGGCAGGCATGCTCCTGTTATTCTTACAGCACTTAATACAGTAAGTTTCTGAACTAAACTGGTATTCCTAGGTGCTACTAATCACTGAAGTTCGCTGGAGTAAAATGGAAAGACCAAAGAAAATTACTCATCCTGAAAGAAAACAGTGGGAAAAGGAAGAGTGTTTTCAAATACTTTATTAATATGCCTTACTCAGAAAATCTGAGTTTACTCTATTTCAAACATTATCTTCTTAAAGCATGTATTCCAAAAAGGCTAGTATCAGAGCTTGCTAACCTTTCCAGACTTTGTAGAAGATTTCCAGACTCACATATTTCATTTCATGTGCCTGGCTGAGTTAGAAGTCTGTTAAGTTGTGACACTCTCAGAAAATCCAGTAAGACTGACATTCACAAAGTGATTATAGTGCGTAAGCACGCTTTAGGCAAACCATAGGTATTTTACTCAAAAAGAATGATTTGAAAAAAAAATCACTTAGCTGCTTAAGCACCTCCTCTTTTGCAAGTCACATGACCATCAAAATATATTACACGGTGTTCAAAGCATTAATATAACGAGTTATTAGTTTAGGATAACATTATATGGTAGAGTGCAGACTGGTGCCACTGTCCATAAAAGAGGAAGAGTTGTGATTCATTCATTTCTTCTGTTCCCTGTTGGATTCTACAGCTATTTGTGACCAATCAATTACAACCCTACAACAGAATAAAGGTCAGAGATGTTGGGCAAGGGCAATGTGCTCATGAAGCTCAGGGAAGTGACTGACCACTCCTGTTGCAAAGATAGACAGGCTTAATACAAAGAGAGCTAGAGGGTGTCTTTGATCAGTTGATTGGAACATCTGGTTGAGTAAATGTTTGACCCTAAATTAATCAAAAGAGTGGAAATGTCTTCTGGACTCAGCAAGCATGGGATCTGAGGTGGAGGGTATATGTGCCTCAACTTATCATAAAGTATAAAAAACAAACAATCAACAAAATGACTTGAAGAGAGCAATATGCTTGAGACAGCTTCAAGCCATTTATTCCTTCCTGGAGACAGGGGACACTCAGCATCATGACAGTGAGCATATTATAGAGATCATTACTGAGACTCACATTCGTATTGCAACTGGTATACTCTGCTAAGTGTCATTTTTAGTTCACTGTGATTTAAGTACCTTGCCATATCATTCTGTTAAATCAAAATCCTGTGTAAAGTCAAATAACTTGAAAGAGGTAAATTTGGTATTCAAAATTAAACCATCATTAAACCACATTAATCATTAAGCCCTCTACCATCTTGTTCTAAAAGAACCTGGCAATATTCTGAACAATCATCTTGTTTGACATTTTCTTCCTAATTTTCTTCATAAGATGCTTATGGAGTCCAACACTGTGAACTCCAGTCCCAGGAAGAGATTACAAAATTCTACTCACTGAAATGCTTAGCATGGCACAACATACATTTCTGTAAGACTCTGAGACTAAGAGTCTGTGTAACTTCTCATAACAGAAAGTTAAAGCAGTCAAGTTAAACTGAAATTCCATAAACCTGAAATATATAGCTGTTTTGCCAACCTCACATTTTTGCTACATCTCAAAGAAGCTAGTGTGTCTCCTAAAGCCTTAGGTTCTGAAATAATTTCACTGCATGAGAAATGAAAGCTGGGCTTAGCTTTCATTTTTAAAAGTGAACTACTAGTCCCATGGTTACGGAGAAAAGCTTGAGGCCACTAATACTAAAGCGTGAATACCCAGAAAGCAAAAAAAAGACCACAACATCTCCTATTTTCTAAAAATAATAAAATAATAAAAACTTTTAAATGAGTCATGAGCTTCTCTATTTGCCCAATTATTTTCTGAATGTATGAAAAATGTCAACACCTAGGGTGATTTTTTGTCGTGTTTATCATTATTAGCTCTTCCATTAATTATTTCATTTATATTACAAAAATAATACTCCACCGCACTGACTTTGTACAGTACAAGGACAAAATCAAGATTTATATAATGATATTCAGCAGGTTTTTATGCCTTCATTTTCACAACTAAACGCCATGCCAAGATTGTGGACAAGAAGCTAGATCCCTGAATTTGTGAGGGTGTTGCTTCTATAGGTATTTCCATACCTTAGTAAGACATCAAGAAAAATCATTAACGATGCTACAGTGAGAATGGACAGTGGATGAAGATGCGTAATTTGGATACATATATTTATCCTGGCTTTTATCTACTGATCAAAGATAATAATTACTCTAATAATTTTATACTGTACTGCAAGCTCACTGGTAACGCTAGGAATGTGTTCTGCTCTACTGCACTATACTGAAGTGCGTACCATGATGTCTATTTCTCAGAGTGACTGAGCCTGGGATGGCTATGCCAGCTCACACTGTTCTTGAGCTTTCTTTTGTATGTACATCCATAATTTTTATGTGTATATATATACAAGGAGAGTTTAATTTTGTCTAATTTTAGACAAATACCATGAGCCTCAATGCCTGTTCTTCTCTTACAGTCCATGGAAATCTAGTCAGTAAAATCAAGGGAAAATACAAATCATTCACAGAATCACAGAATTGTTAAGGTTGGAAAAGACCTTTAAGATCATCAAGCCCAACCATCAACCCAACACCACCATGACCACTAAACCATGTCCCAAAGTGCCATGTCCATGTGCTTTTTGAACACTTCCAGTGATGGTGACTCCACCACCTCCCTGGGCAGCCCGTTCCAATGTTTGACCACTCTGTGAAGAAGTTTTTCCTAATATCCAATCTAAACCTCCCCTGGCGCAACTTGAGGCCATTTCCTCTTGTTCTATCACTAGTTACTTGACAGAAGAGACGAACACCCACCTCACTACAACCCCTTTCAGGGAGTTGTAGAGAGCAATAAGGTCTCCCCTCAGCCTCCTCTTCTCCATACTAAATCACCTCAGTTCATATCACTTTATCATAGATATCTGCATTTAGTCATATTGCATCAAAACCTGCATAAAGTCTATTGATTAGATCTCCAGAGATTATAATCAGAGCTTAGAGACAGTGTTTTCGTGTAAGCAACTACAAGACAGATATCCAAATTTAGGCAAAACAAATTCTACCTATATTTATTTCAGTATGTTATAGACTTTTCCGTATCAAACATAAATAAGCTTTCTCTGTGCAATGTCTATTTAGCAATGGCTCTTTCCTGTGTTTATGATTTGATAAAGCTCCTCAGCGATAGTTCTCTCTGTTTCATACTGAAAATATGAATCAATATTCCTTGTGTTACTGGCCTAGTATTTATCATGAGTGCATAAAGTAGACAATAGTGAGACTGAAGGAAACAGAGGGAAATCCAGTTGAGTAGATGAAAAGAAGTACCATAGAAATGGCAAATGATCACTTTTGAAGTCCAAGATATCTGACAGAAATGGATGAAGATGTAATGTTCATAAATATAACTAAATAATTACATAAATAAACATGTATTTGAATATTTAATTTGTAAGTAGATGAAAGTATTGAGGCTTTTTGTATGGCAGCTCAGTTATCCCTATCACTTTTATAACACGTTGCATTCACACAGAATAATACAACTATCTGTTAATATATGTTTTTAATAGCACCAGCAGCAAAAGTTATCTTTCTATGGATGACTCAGAGCTGGCACTGGAAGGCATTGTTCAGCTGTTACTTAAATGGCTCATTAATGTGTTCATACTTTTAATTAAAAGGGCTGGGGTTTTTTTATTGCTTTTGTTTGAATTTAAACAGTTTCAAAAGTAGTTTTCAAAATTATTTCCATCATTCTTGGGGTAGAAAGATACTTAGTAAATTTTTACTGCTTATCATCTCATACCTCACCCTTATTGAAATCCATCTGCATATCTTAACGTTTTTCAAAAAGGAAGTATTATCTCTGTTTTACAGATAGGGGAGCCAATAAAGCCCCTACTGCAACCCCATCATGCTGTGTTGCAAGCTTATACATCTTAATTTATACATTTTCTCACACCCCTCCTCTACTTTTTCTTCCCCCCCAACAGAAACACTGTGAGAAACGATCTTACTAGTATGAAACTCTTCCTTTGATACATGCTTTGAGAATAAGTAAAATAGTTAATAATGTTAAACTGTAAAATCTCCTCCTCAGTTTCTGCATCTTATGAAATAAACAGGACATTTCACAGCTCATAATTATGGCATCTGGCCTTTTACTTCCTCAGGCAAATGCCTCTCTAGGTAACACTTTGTCACTTGAATTTCGAAGGCTTGCCTTGCAAACACAGCATCCTTTGGGTTTACTTTCATTTTTATAATAAAAATAAAGCTGTGGAGAACATCGGAGTTCCGTTTTGGAATCTTCTATACTACCGTTCATGTCCCATGAGGGAACATACTTTTGGAAACACAGTTTGGAAATGTGGATTTAAGTAAAAATGCTTTTTTAGCCAACAACATGCAAATTTTTTTTCTGCAAATATTATTCCATTATATATCATTATGACAATATCAATAATTTTCTCAGGAATTAGATGGAATAAAAAAAATCTTAAAAGTTTTGGGTAACACTGAAAGACCCACGTAACCACATTTTTTAAGCTTGTTACTAACATCCCCTTCAAATATAATTCCACACCACCTTTCATGGCTGTATGAACCAGAGATTGATGACTGATGTTAGATGTGAGATTTACTGCAGACTTTTTTCTTGACAACATCTGAATCAAGAAAGACAACGCAGTTTTCACTTCTTTGTGTTCAGAGTCCTTTTTGGATTTGTTTTCTTAATCTCTATCCAACCAATTAAACAACCAACATGTTGTTTAATTTATTGCTCTGTGTATCCACTTTTCGGTTGACTTTACAGCAGGGTAGCATTTCGGGATCTCTTAGTGTATTGGTAAAAAACACTTTTATCTTCACACATATAGATGTGAATGTTAATATTAAAGTGCAAAAGTTTGGTCCTTAAAAAATTATAGGAAGTTTTGTTGGAAATTTTATTTTCAAATGGAAAGAAGTTCTAGCTGATTGACCATCAGCTACTTGGCAAGCACTATAACACTTCCTTTTGTTGTACTTCTATTATCTAGGAAATACCAAAGAATACAAACCAGTAAATCAGTTTACAGAGCAGAAAGGAGTGATTGTTTGCTTTCCCCAAGTATACATAATGGAATTCTATTTATCAGTCTATGGAGCTTGAGAGGAAGATCAGTATTTATGATTTATGTCTTATTGCAGATATAAATAAATATAGTTTTCAATAGACTTTACCCTGAAAAGATTTAAACTTTTTCCTAAAATAATTTTTTCAGTGCAGTCTTGATTAAGCTCTCATTTGTCTGTCATTGACATAGAGTAGGTAGGTAAGTAAGGTGGGTGGAACTCTAGCAACATAAATCTTAATGAGTACCAGTGCCTCAGGGAACACCACAAAGATTTTGATAATTATTCTGATTACTTTTATCTGAATATATTGTGCTAACAGGCTGTATTCTGTGCTGCTGAAATGTATGAATGTGTTTTGACTTTTAGTCTATTAAGTGAAATAGCATTTATTTTGTCATTAATACCTTGGGGTTTTTAGTAGGAAACAGAAATGGATAGCACAAAAATATGATTTCTTCACAGTTTCATTAGAATGAACCCTCATGTACATCATCTGTTTTTTATTGCCATGGCAATTTTTGTAAAAACACAGGCAGATAAACTTTTATAGAAAGGGAAAGAACAAAGAGAAACACAGAAGAATAATATAAATTCTTCCTCACCTGGCAGACAGGTTTTTAAGATCTCTTCCTTTTAGGTATCCCTCTAGGCAATAATTCTGACAGATATTGACAGACTAGGAAAGTCCAGGTAGTACTTTGAATCTACCGATGTATGTTTTTTCAGCAGAAATTCTAGGCAATTATGAAAGCTGTTCATAACATTTTATGAATAGTGCCTTAAAACAAATTCCAGCAGAATTAATTTAAATATATCCTGTGGGACAAATTCACTGCAGGTCTAAGTCAATGCAGCCGCTTCTTGCAAATCTTTTTCCAATGCAAAGGAGTCAAACCCATTCTAAGCGTGTTGCAATGTCCAAAACAAATTTTGACTCCTTAAATCTGGATCCAAGACATCTGAACTCATAGTTTCAAGGAACAAAGTTCAAAGGATAATTTTCATAAGCATGTGTTCTTGAAAAGATACTACTCTCATCTCTCTGTCAAAATGTAACACTCATAATCCTGTTTATGGACAAAGAGAAAACACACCTTGTATTTAAAGCGAGGAATTTATTGATGGTATAACTGAAATTTTAGCAGTCTCACCAACATTAGTCTGGATCTAATTCTGCAGAAAAAGAATATTTTTATGCAGAAAAAGTTTCAGTATTAATAACAGAATTAGAATTGTTATATGTGCACTTCTTAGTTCTTACTTCGTTGCGTGGTCTTGTGCTCACTCTCCACCTATGTTTCTGGATCTTAGGGTTGGTGGTTTCATTCCCATGGTGGTAGGGATGTTATGGTGAGTTGTCAGCCTCTGGCGTCATTCACTGGAGATAATGTGATGCTGGTATTGATAGTTTCTTCCTCCTGTCTCTAAAATCCACTCAGGGTTATTTTTTCACGTCTGATGACATGCCTTCACACTTTGTGTTATCTTTGTTGGTCTACAGCTTCACGTTACACCCAATTTTACTTTATATGATGACTTTTACTTGTGTTTAGCCTAAAACCAGTTTCGTCCAGCTCTAGGTTTGAGTTTCTTTAACTGACAACAGGTGAGTTGATAGCCATGAGGCCTTTGGTTCCAGGGCCTGTGCCCCATCCCCTGTCATCCCAGGGCTGTGCTCCACTTCCCAAGGCCTGTGCTGTCACACCAGACCTGTTTTCCCTATTGACTTTTAAAGCCATGGTAGCACCATACAAAGACAAACAAGTAAGTCATAGCTACCTGGTCAGTTAGAAGAATTGGTGTTACATCTAAACCAAGCGACCAAGGTAGGTCAAAAAAGGTTAAGAGAAAACAAGCCTGACAAGCCTTAGTCCTGAGGCCTTGAAAATTCAGTTGAATGTCTGTGGTTTGTTGCTTGCAATGGCAATACAATGTAACAGGTCCACAGGGTAGCAAAGAGGATATAAACAGCAATTTGAAAAGATCATACCTGAGAATAGAAGGAAACTGAGCAAGCAAAGGAAGATGCCATGAAGCTCCTTTATAGCATTTAGTATGTTCCTCAAAATTACCCAGTGGCCTCTAACATTTGATGAATATATTAGAACCTTTGCCATAATGCAAGGAGAAAAGCATTAGTCATTTATGATAGCAAAAGAACTGAAATAGATTTCAAACAGACATTGAACAGATTGGATACATCCCTAAGTATTTCATAATGTGGTGTGCTGACCCTGGCTGGAAGCCAGGCGCCCACCAAAGCTGCTTCATCACTCCTCTCCTCAACTGGACAGGGGAGAGAAAATATAATGAAATACTTGTGGGTTGACATAAGGGCAGGGAGCGATCATTCATCAATTACCACCATGGGCAAAACAGACTTGACTTGGGGAAATTAGTTGAATTTATTACCAATCAAATCAGAGTAGGGTAATGAGAAATAAAACTGAATCTAAAAAAAAACCCCTTTCCCCCACCCCTCCCTTCTTCCCAGGCTCAACTTTACTCCTGAATTCTCTACCTCTTTGCACCCAGCAGTGCAGAGGGATTGGGATTGGGGTTGTGGTCAGTTCATCACACATTGTTTCTGCTGCTGCTTCCTCCTCAGGGGAAGGACTCCTCACACTCTTCCTCTGCTCCAATGTAGGGTCCCTCCTACAGGAGACAGTCCTCCACGAACTTCTCCAACATGGGTCCTTCCCATAGTCTACAGTTCTTCACAAACTGCTCCAGCGTTTGTGTCTCACTGGGTCACAAGCCCTGCCAGCAAACCTACTCCAGCATGGACTCCTCTCTCCACAGGTCCACAGGTCCTGCCAGGAGCCTGCTCCAGCATGGGCTTCCCACAGGGTCACAGCCTCCTTCTTCACTGACCTTGGTGTCTGCAGAGTTGTTTCTCTCACGTATTCTCAATCTTCTCTTTGGTTTCAAAATTCCCCACGATCATTGCCCTCTCTAACATTATTCAGTCCATGTTTTGCCTGTTACATTCCCAATTATTATCCTTATCTCAAATTCCTCATGTCCCACATTGGGCGCCAAAAAGGACTGTGGTGGGTGGACACTGGTTGGACACTAGGTGGCCACCAAAGCTGCTCTTTCACTCTCCTCCTCAGCTGGACAAGGGAAAGAAAATATAACGAAAGGCTTGTGGGTTGAGATGAGGACAGGGAGAGATCATTCACTAATTACCATCATGAGCAAAGACAGTCTTGACTTGGGGAAATTAGTTTAATTTATTACCAATCAAATCAGAGTAGGGTAATGAGAAATAAAACTGAATCTAAAAAAAAACCCCTTTCCCCCACCCCTCCCTTCTTCCCAGGCTCAACTTTACTCCTGAATTCTCTACCTCTTTGCACCCAGCAGTGCAGAGGGATTGGGATTGGGGTTGTGGTCAGTTCATCACACATTGTTTCTGCTGCTGCTTCCTCCTCAGGGGAAGGACTCCTCACACTCTTCCTCTGCTCCAATGTAGGGTCCCTCCTACAGGAGACAGTCCTCCACGAACTTCTCCAACATGGGTCCTTCCCATAGTCTACAGTTCTTCACAAACTGCTCCAGCGTGGGTCCCTCACTGGGTCACAAGCCCTGCCAGCAAACCTACTCCAGCATGGACTCCTCTCTCCACAGGTCCACAGGTCCTGCCAGGAGCCTGCTCCAGCATGGGCTTCCCACAGGGTCACAGCCTCCTTCTTCACTGACCTTGGTGTCTGCAAAGTTGTTTCTCTCACGTATTCTCAATCTTCTCTTTGGTTTCAAAATTCCCCACGATCATTGCCCTCTCTAACATTATTCAGTCCATGTTTTGCCTGTTACATCTCCCAATTATTATCCTTATCTCAAATTCCTCATGTCCCACATTGGGCGCCAAAAAGGACTGTGGTGGGTGGACACTGGTTGGACACTAGGTGGCCACCAAAGCTGCTCTTTCACTCTCCTCCTCAGCTGGACAAGGGAAAGAAAATATAACGAAAGGCTTGTGGGTTGAGATGAGGACAGGGAGAGATCATTCACTAATTACCATCATGAGCAAAGACAGTCTTGACTTGGGGAAATTAGTTTAATTTATTACCAATCAAATCAGAGTAGGATAATGAGAAATAAACCCAAAACCTTGCCACGCAAACCCAATACAGATAATTATCCTTTCTTTGTCAAGGAGTTGAGAGCACTTCTGCCATTGTCTTGTCCATGTCAAGAGATATTCTTGCCAAATTGATTTTAGAGATACTTCTCCATATTAAGTTAATATTTGAAAAGTGGTTTAGAGAGAACAAAAATAATGTATTCTTTAAGAACAGTTGGTCATCAAATTTAAAATCTTTTTTCTTAAAAAACTGTGGCAAGCTTTCTACATTGTCCTTTAATGTGAATTTTATAACCCCTGAGGGAAAAAAATAATGTCATATGAGGGTCATCTTTAAAGTCTGGCTTCTCCCTATACAGTTGAAAAAGATACCTATCAGTGTCTTTTGCTCCAGTGGTTTTCTTTGATATGGAAATTTGGTCATTAGACTTGTATCACAACATATTTACTGCAAGAAAAAAAACCAAAACAGGGAAGAAACACATTTTAATCACAAATGTGTGCACAGAACTGAAGTTTTTTGAACATGTTGGGATGTAAGGCCTGGATGTGAATGATACAGCTTCTCTCAGTAGTGCTGTTGTCAGTGGCATACTATTTGCACATTTGGAAATTGTTGTGGTTGAGCTCACAAACTGAATTTACTGAAGACAATAAAGTTAAATGAATAGTGAATATGAAATGCTATTTATCTGTGAAATAAAGGGAATGAGGGGAAATATAGATCTCTGCCCACTAGTGGGTGCCCCTCTTTGAGCTATGGCACCTTATTTCTTCTTTTTCTTTCGTGGTCAATTAATATTTGGCTATTCCATGTAAAATGAAGTGATTTCTAAAAAACGAACTTTGAATTGTTTCCAAAATACCCATAATTTAATGGACAGGGCACTATAATGGAGGGGACAGATCCAGATCCTCTGAGATAAGGAGGGTAATAGAACCTGTCTCTTTAGACAAGCAGTGTAATCACTGAGATGCAAAAGAACTGACAAAAGAGGATATGAGGGGATAAGGAAGGAAAATATTTATGACCTCTCCCCTTTTGGACTACAGGTATAGGATATGTCCATGAATTTTGAAAGAAGAACGTTACTTAACTGAAATCTGGAAAAGAGCCAGAGGGATAAAAAAACTCCCATGATGGGATAAAAAAGCTCACAGGTACATTACCACTTCCCCTCCCCAATACTGACTTTTTCCTCAAGAACAGATCCATCAGCTCCTTTCTCAATACACTGGATCCCACTCCTACCTGAGTATGTTTCTCTGTGCCTCTCTCTATAGGGAACATAAATAAAGAATTTGACTTTCATTGCAAACATGGATTACTAGTGATAGACTCAATAAGACAAATACTCAAAGTGTGTTTGACTTTGCTGTTCTGTTCATAGCCTGACAAAACTGACTTTACAGTTCAGGTCAGAATATCGTATGTAACCATTTATGATCTTCGATCTGCACCATGGAATGCCAACAGTCCAGTTATGCTAATGAATGGAAAAAGGCAATAAATTCATGAAAAAAATAGCCCTTTTTGAATTAAAAAAAAATATTGACAACTGATTTTGTGAACATTTTTTTTTCACCAGAATTTAAAATAAGAATTAAAAAATATTAAAATTTCAAGGATACATGGACAACTTGTAACTATCAGGGCTGTGGCCTTCTCAAATGTCTATGTGTGTGTGTTTGGGATTTTTTTAGGAGTACATATTACAATGTGTGTTCTTGTGATACATAGTGAATTCTGTTTTCAGTATGGATTGCATTAAATATATCTAACAGATTCCCAGAGAGGTCGTCACTGGATTGCAAATTTAACCACAGCTTTTGTCTCTGTGGCATTGAAAGAAGGTATTTAACTGTTTCTAATCTCTTACAATGTAATTTGTTTTAACTATGCAGAACCTGATCCAAGCAGTACTGCCTATATAAATTGATTCTGAATTAATTTCATCAACTTCACTAATTTTGTAGCTGTGCTAGGTTTTAAAATTAAAAGCATAGTATTGTGCTAAAGCAAACAGGATGGTTTTTACATATATACATATATATAAATATATATACTATTATGATGAGAGCTGAAAAGAAGAATATTAATGTGCTACCATTATATTCAATTTATGTTGTGTTACAATCTCATTAAAGTAATCTTACATGTATCTTGATGTTTTAATTATTATTTTTATATTTCTGTTGTAAAAGCAAAAAGTAATTATGATTCATTTAATCTAAAGTAATTATATTGGTAAAAATACCACCAGAATTCTTTGTTATCATCTTTTTTTTTTTTCTAAAATGTTTCGGTTCTGATATTTATTTTGAAGTAGAATCATAGATGTTTTCTGTTGAGAATTTTCTGTCACATATTTTGTATATTTACAGTAGTGATGCATTATCCAATGTGGCACACTGTATCATTTCATATAATGTTCCACTGATGCTAGTGTGTCAACGTGGTTTGAAAGTATCTTCATGTTAGTTTTCATTTTTTCATAAATAATTAAGCATATCACACACATGTACATGAATACATATACTGATCAGCAGAGCTGGATATTCGATACCATAGGCTGGTCTGAAATAATGTTTGTATTGTAAATAGATGTACAGATACGCATGTATAGTAAAAATAATTCTTGACTAATCAGTTCAATCTGATATATTGGGAGGTGGTGGTTATTTATTATTTTATTTCCTCATTCTCATAATGACACCAATACAATTAATAGTTATTTGAGCTGACAAACTTGTATACTGATACTAATTCTTCATGGATGTCAAAAATAAAGATAAAGAAGAAACAACAAAAAAATCAACCTACCTTCTTTCAGCTGTAAAACAGTAAAACCAGAATGGAAGCCAATCACACTAAGGCTGGAGAAGCATAACTCAGTATGTATTCTCTAAATGCATACACACTATTTTGACAAAATGAGCTGTATATCAATTAGTGTCAGCAAGTGAAGTCAAGTTTTAACTACAGTGGAAGTAGTCAGATGGAAATAAATGTAGAAAAATCACTGAAACTGTCAAACATAAAAATAAGGTCAAGATCAACACAGCATGATTGCGCAGTGCAAAAACGCAGTGCATTTTGAGAAATGTAAAAATCTTTTGCCAAACAGTGGGTCAAATACTATAGTCCTGATGTGAATTCATTGACACATTGATGCATCCCCCAATAAGGATCAATGGTAATTTCAGTCCAAGGACTTAACATTGGTTTATATTGTTGTAATTGGAAGTAAAATGTAGTCCATCTTCTTGCCAGCTATTTGATTATGCAGAGAAAATATTCATCGGTCTAAATCACTTGCCCAGCCACTCCGTCTGTCATGATAGCTATTACTGCTGCTTACAGCAATTAAAGGCGTGAAAAACAATCTGAAGGAGAATTGACCAGTGAAGCTGAGAAACTAAAGAGGAAAGAGGATTTTGTGCAATAGTGCTATAGCAGTACTTTCTTATTCTTGTTAAATAGTAAGAACAAGGTAACCCCCTGGAGTTCCTAAATGGCATTCTTAATGATGGGATTTGATGCTTTCCAATGAGGTTTGATGTCTCAATAGTTCCTTGGGCAATCTAGTATTGGTTTAAAAGTTGTCAGTCAATAAAAGATACTCTTTAAGTACAGTACTTGACTGACACTGAAGGTTTTCATTACTAGGGAAAATTCTAGCCTTGTTCAAGATTGTGATGAACAGTATAAAGTTCCACAGAAGATCTAGCTAATGTGTCTGTCATTCTCTGCAGTCCTGTAGTGAGAAGAATATAGATGTTTTTATATGAATCAAAGCTTGCTTCAGAATACCAGCTCTCTGCACCTCCCCACCATTAACCCATTTCCTGGAATGGATTTCATTCTTAGATCATTATGATTTGGATAAGCCATAACTTATAAATAAATTGCTGCTGTCATTATATGTTCTTTTACTTCTAGGAAGTTTTTACATAGTGTCTTTTTTTTGTTGTTGTTAATCTTTTACTTCAAGTAACTATCCAGGTTTTTTAGATTTCTCTTACAGCACTTTAGCTTACCTTTTTTTACTATGTGAAGATGATTGAGCGCCTGTCCTGGTTTCAGCTGGGATAGACTT
Organism: Phaethon lepturus; assembly: GCF_000687285.1. NCBI lineage: Eukaryota > Metazoa > Chordata > Aves > Phaethontiformes > Phaethontidae > Phaethon > Phaethon lepturus. The sequence goes on along the minus strand of NW_010561125.1, from coordinate 28,335 downwards.
AATTTTCTTCACAGAAGCTAGTGTGAGGCTACGTTTTGGATTTGGGATGAGAAAGTGTTGATAATGTGGTGATGTTTTGAGGTGTTACTAGGCAGACAAGGACTGTCTGACTTTTCATGCTGGCCTGCCAGCGAGCAGGCTGGGGGTGCACGGGGAGCTGGGAGGGGACACGGCCAGGACAGCTGACCCAGGCTGGCCAAAGAGATATTCCATACCATATGACATCATGGTCAGTCTATAAAGCTGGGCCAAAGAAGAAGGAAGGGGTGGGGGGACATTCGGAGTTATGGCATCTGTCTTCCCAAGTAACCATTACGTGTGATGCAGCCCTGCTTCCCTGGAGATGGCTGAACACCTGCCTGCCCATGGGCAGTGGTGAATGAATTCCTTGTTGTGCTTTGCTTGTGTGCGCGGCTTTTGCTTTACCCATGAAACTGTCTTTATCTCAACTCATGTGTTTT
>NW_010561125.1:16948-27843 GCF_000687285.1 Phaethon lepturus | reverse complement strand
TCGTCCGATTCTCTACCTCGTCCCACCGTGGGGGAATGAGCGAGCAGCTGCGTGGGGCTTTGCTGTCTGGGGTTAAAACATGACAGAGCCTAATTGCCTAGTAACATTTTAAAAATAAATCATTTTTATTTGTTCCACTATATTCAGTCTGTACTTCGACATTTATATGCCTATATCTAATTGTGATACAGAAATTGTTCTACATACATCTCTGATGTGAAAATTGCTGGAAAACTGTTTAGGTTTTAATACTTTATAAACAATAAAAGGTTTTCAATCTCTTCTTCTCAAAACTTTATTCTTGCTTATTTAATTCTCCTTCCAAAGGGTAGCTTTAGACATTTGTGCAGTAGTCTCATGTTATCCAACAAAACTCATATTGCAAGTATGATTCTTACATTTTTGTTACAGAATATATGGCAACAGGTTGTTAGTACTCTGTTATATAGACTAGGCTAAAACCATTATTCAGTTCTTGCTTAGTAAAGCACACATTATTTTCACAGACAGAATTTTGTTCTGTCTATGAATTTAATTTAATTACTTAACTAATTAACTAATTCAATTACGTTAAATTAAAATAATTTAAAGCTGTAAAGTCAACCAGGACGAGGAGATGGAGACAAGAGGAATAGGTAAAGGAAGTGGCTTGTTCTATTATCCTGATTTAAGAAGTTTGGCAGTGTCTATCTTATTACATTACCTCTCTTAATATTCAAAGACAGTCACAGATAACTTTTGGATTGGCCTCTTGATATCTTCATGTTCCTTGAAAGTTATTCTGTCACACAGTTAAGTGCTAAAATGCTTCGTTTTCAAACTTTTTGTTTCATGTGTAAACATCCATGTGTATGTTTAATTTAATTGATTGAATGGTCCTATTAGAGTTAATAAGACTAATTCCTTGAGCCATTAAAGTGCATGTACAAGTCTTTGGAGGACCATTGCTGTGTATTTCTAGTGGAGGAGAGTAACTTAATCTCTGAAGAATATATGGTATATAAATAAAAGTATATGTGATTGCTTCTGAACTCAGTTTAATAAATTCCAAACAATTTACTTGTAGTCAACACTGAAATACTGACGTGATGTGTTGCATGGGAAATATAATTTGATAAATGGGCATATTTTAGGTTCCATATTGAGTCCAGATGGTTACAGATTCCTTAATATATCTATCCATGTGGCATTTGCACATTTGTGTATCTCAGTCTTCCTCTCATTTATGTTTAATGATGGATTGAATCCAAACAATACAAGATGTTCTTCAGCATGCTAAGCTTCTGTTAAGTGGACTGATAGTCAGATCCTTCTGCACAGGATCCTCTTTCTTTCACCGTACTCTATTCCAAGACAATCAATCTTCATTTGAAACAGTTTTATTGACGACATTTCATGTATAAGGAAATGATAGCACAAAGAGCCTCCCCAATTATCCAGGCACGAGTCTGACTTGACAGTTGTGTGCAACACCCTTGCTAGGTTATCAATTATATTAGACATCTGAACCAAAGTTATAGTTTTGTATATATTATCATTTGCAGACCTATATTTGATTATTAAACCAATCTGCAATTTTCAATAAAATTGGAGTGCTCAGATTATTCAGGAGGGGTTTTTTTTAGTGTGGTGTTTTTTTTTTTTAGTGTGGTTTGGTTTGGTTTTTTGAGGAAAAGCTGAAGAATTCCACATTGTCCTACTGCTTTAATATGTCTCATCTTCTCACCTCCATTGCCCCCTATTTCTCATCCACTGATAGGAGAGCTGTTTTCCTTTTGCTGAGGAAATAGAAGGCTAATTAGTTGGATTCCCACCAAAGAATTCAGTTAACTGAGATAACAACTTTTTCCCCCAGGTCAGGAAGTCCTGTGAGACATCAGCTGAACTTTACTTTTCTAATGGAAGAAATATCATGTTCACTTGCACCAAGTTCTGAATTTGTTGGTAACCGTAAAAATAGGATTATCAAACAATAGATTTTTGTGTGTGTTTTATTGCCTTTATAAATCAATGCTTCAGTGCTTTGGGTTCACAATATGTTATCATTTTTACTACTCATTAGACCTTTGCTGCGCAAACAGAAGTAGACTCTGTAACCTTGAGTGATGAAGGAATAATTTGTTACATAGTCACTTTAACCAGTATTTAAATTTAGAGTTCCTCTCTTCAAATGAGTCTTAGTATTGGTTTCTCATTTGAGACACACTTCATTGCCATGTCACATATTTGTCATTATTCCTGTGTTTATTATGTTATATGGATGAAAAAAGTGTATGAAATACTGCTGAGGACAATTAAGTTTTATTAATAAAATGTGGGGTCTTTTGTAAAATATATTTGCTCCATAATATAATTCATTGTTTTTCATTTGGAAAGCATAGATTTCCTCACTCTTCAAAACAGTCTCAGTTTCAGGTCAAACAGTTCCATTACTAGATCATTAGTTCATGTATTTTACATAATTCATGAATTTAGGAATTTCAGTGCAAATTCCCGCTATTTTGGGGCAAGTTCAATGTGTATGATTTAACAAGTTTTTACCAGATTTATATCTAAAAAATATTCTGAATTATCATTATCCTGAAATATGTGGGCTACTTTTGGAAATGAGTGTTGTAAAAAAGCAGAAATTTTCAGTTTGTCTATTGGAAATTTCCATTAAATAATAAATTATGTTAACTTGGTTGGAGCCAATAAAATTAAAACACAGAGTTAAGTAAATATTCATTAATAATGGTGAGGATTTTAATAACAGTTAAATAAGCATCTTACTATAATATCTTTTTTTTCTGGTCTACTATTGTTTACCTTCACAAATAGACTTGACAGCCTATAATCTGACCTTATCAATATTGTTCCCGACACCTGTCATAAATTTTATTTATTTTACATAGAACCTCTCAAATCAAAATGGTATGATTTAGAATCTGATATAAAATGAGCTTTATTAGATAGCTTTGTCTTAAGTAAATATTATGTAGAATTTTTCAAAATCCCATATTTTGCATTGTGTGACATTTTAATGTCTTTTTCTTGGTCAGAAATATGGAATGGATACCTCCACAGGATTACTTCCATTTTCCATTAGCTGAATTTCAGGATTCTGTCTTCCTCACTTAGATGCTCAAGACAAGGGTAAAGGTTCACACAGTGTTTGCTCAAATGAATTAATTTAGAAATCCTGTTGATAGCTGGGTCTAGCTCCTTAGTGCAGAAGAGGCACTCATCTTTTCAAGAATGGTGCTCTGAGTTATCCATATATATGTATCAAAATGTGGAATCAGTTTTACTTACAATTTACATTGTATATTTCTGTTGTCTCGAACTGATTTGAATTTTACCCTTTTAACTAGCTGTTACTTTTTTTTTAGAAAGAGTTAATTTCTGTATTTTGCACATCTTCAAAATTGCCTTTTTGTGATTCTGCTTTCATTGTTTTACATTTATTATTTGTGAGACTTTCTTTGTGTTTTGTGTGACTCCATGCTTCTTTTCCTGTTGATTCTTTACTAACAGACAAAATGAAATGCTAGTCACCAAACAAAAATTCTGTCCCATAAAAATGATTTTCTAATATTTTTTTTACTGTGTCAGAAAGCCAAATTATGAATAACAGAAGTGTATTTATTTCTAAACACAAATAGTAAGCATACAATGCTTCTAATGAAGTTAAAGTTGATACAAATTGCTTGTCTACTGCAACATAAAGGAACCAGCTCATCAGCCTACTCCATATCCCTTTCTGACTGATGAAATACCGTTTCAGATATGACTTACAGTATTCCAGGTACTATTCTTACCTGCTTCTCTAAGTGCTCATCTCCCTGTGCATGAAAATTTCCTCAGCAATCCTTATCTAAGCTAGTCTCTTGGACATTTTAAACAATTCTGCAGAAAGCATTAGGAATCATGGATCTCAACTAGCTGTTACTATAATTTTTTGGGTCTGTAATAAGCACATCAGCTGGCAAAAGAGAGACAGAAACTTGAAGTCTTTGTGTGTATTTGTCAACTCTTGGTAAGCCTGTTTGAACATCACATTAGCAAAGCAACATGGAGAAAAATGTGTCTCTGCTGAAACAAATGGCAAAATTCTTATCTGTTATACGGCACAGAAGATATGCTGTAGAAAGTGTAGAGAGGGCAATATTTTGAGTTGAAAAGTTGTTAATTTTGTTACAATGGGCCTGATATCTGTCAAGTATTAATATTAATTGTGAACTAAAATTAAGTATAAAAGTCAATGATTTACATTATGAAATTCAGGACTAAAGGCTTGTATATGTCAGTTTATTAGAATCCATTTTAAAAATCATGATCAAGACCCCCCAGAGTTGAGCTGTGCCTGAGGATGGATGCGAAAGAAAAAAAAAAACATTAATTATGTCTGAGATAATTTTACATGCAGAAATAAAGCTTAGGAACCTTCATGCAGAGGAGGAATGATCTTATAATAGAAGAAGATGGATTAGTGTTTGACTTCAGCAAAGTGTTTACTCTGGCTTAAATAGCATGCAGTCTGAACCAGCAAAAGTCGGAATTTTTCAGTGCAAAGGTTTTCAAGGGCTAGCTGCCTTCATATTATGTTTCTGGAAGGTCTGAGCAAGAAGGGTTTCCATAGTAACTAAGTGAAAACTTAGATGCTGAGATTTAATTTAAATTGTACATATAGGAATCTTACTATGTCAAAAGAAGAAAGTTAATAGTATTAAAAAAACACTCCAAGAAAAAATACCATTAGAAAACAGATTCAGTAAGCTAAAGAAGCACAAAATACTTACAAAACATAAAGATTGAGACATATTCTGTATGCCAATGTGTTTATGTTTTTATTAGTTTTGCTTGTTTATATTACAATTTTGTAATTTTTGTGTCCTTTCAAAATCTCTTCTTTTGATATGATGTACGCCTGGGGTCAACAGAAATAATGTCAGCTGCTCTGAAGTTGCAAATCTTCTCCAAAGAATCCAAAAGTCTTTGACCTCTAAGGAATGCAAAGAGAGATACAGGATATTTTGAGCATTCCCCCATTTAAAGTTGCCATTCAAAGGGCACAAATCAAAGGATTTCTGTCCCTGAAGAGCTGTCATGTGGAAGGCTGTGTCAAAATGAAATATGCAAAAAATCCCTTTGGAATCAAGAAGAATGCATTTTAAAGCAAAAAAGACTGCGTTATTAATTGTATCTCCATTATGACACTCATCTCAATAGCTATTTTTTTTATAGAAGAGAATACCCACATATTTTAGAACTATGTCAACCATACTCTTTCTTAGGCTATGGGGACAAATTTATTATTACAAGATTATTTCCATTCAGTGGAGAGTTACACTGTATCAGCATGCCTTGTGATTATTACAAAGAAATAGTACCTGAATGCCTTTTTAAAACCTACTGAGACTAACAATAATGAAATAACTAGTTAGTATTATATAAATCTTTCCACATTCCTGGATAATCCGGGGAATATAGTTTTAGCAATACGCAGGAAATAATGACATTTCCTGAACTACTGAGCTACCTCATGATCTCATTCACAACCTGATACTTTATTTTCGTACTCAACAAGTTGTAAATAAAATCCTACAAAAACATTCATTAAATCTGGGAATATGAACTGTCTTTCTATCCACAGAAATATGGATTTCAGCTCTAATTTCATCCTTTCTCTAACCAGCAGAAGTTTATCCAAAAAATATTTATGTCCCTTAACTATAGAAGGAACAATTTTTCATCCCAATGTGTATTTTTTTGTTCATACAATTTGTCATGGTTTAGCTCCAACCAGCAACTAAGCACCATGCAGCTGGTTGCTCACCTCCACCCAAGGCGGGATGGGGGAGAGAATTAGAAAAAAAAACCTTATAGGCTGAGATAAAAACAGTTTAATAGAACAGCAAAGGAAAAGGAAATAATAATAATAACAACAACAACAGCAACAACAATAGAATATAAAAAAACAAGCGATGCACAATGCAACAATTGCTCACCTCCTGGTGGTCGATAGCCTGTACTCGAGCAGCAATTTCTACCCCCTGACCACAATTCCAGTTTTAAGCACTGAGCATGACATTACATGGTAGGGAACATCCTTTTGGCCAGGCTGGGTCAGCTGTCCTGGCTGTGCCACTTCCCAGCTTCTTGTGCACCTCCCTGCGGGCAGAGCGTGGGAAGCTGAAAAGTCCTTGACTGAGTATAAGCACCACAGCTACTTAGCCATAACTAAACACATCAGTGTGTTATCAACATTATTCTCATACTAAATCCAAAACACAGCGCTATACCAGCTATTAGGAAGAAAACTAGCCCTATCCCAGCCAAAACCAGGACATCATTAATCATTTATTTAGACCATTGTTTATAATGAATCTGTAGATGTTTTTATTCAATAACATGAGTTTTGCAAGTAAAGTCATATAATATGAATCGAAGTCTTTTTCTATGTTACTAGGTGATTAAGTCAAACTCATGTGTTCAGAAGGATCAGTCAAGCCCATCAAAAGTCTAGTGAGGTAGAATAATCTGAAGGGAAACATTTTGCTCTTACAGCCTCAGTCTGTAATACTAGAATTTACTTTTTTTTTCCTCTAATTCCTTTAGGAACTGTCAGTTGTGAAAAAATGGTCTGATTGACACACAATCTATAAGTAACTTTCAGTTTTACATCGAGAACTTTGTTTCACTGTTATACAAGGTCTTTTATGCCACCAATCTAAGACATGAGATTTTATTCTTTTCTTTACAAAGACTGACACCCTATCTACACTTCTTATTCTCCCACTCAGCTGGAAGTTGCCAGCATCTTATCACTTAGTATTTTGTTTCACAGAGTTGTGTCTGTTTTACAAGGACAATTTTTCCTGCTAGTTAACTTTGTGTCATTGATTGATACAGAAAGTACAAATACTGGATAGGTGAGGAAAAGGAGGAGAAATTTCAATGAACAGAATATTTTGTAGCTTACAGTGTTACTTAAAAAAAAAATAGGGGCCCTATCATTTCCTCACAGTAGAAAACAAAGCAAGTGCAATTGTGACCAACATAAACTTGTGCATTTTGCAGTAAGATTACAGGATTCAAAAAGTTTTTATAGGTGTGCAAAGCATATTTTGTTCAGCGTGCACAGACAACAAATTGTGTCTATCTAGGAGTAGTTTTTGCTCTCTTATGTGAATTCTCATATTAACAAAACCAAAATGATGCTACAGATAGACATTGTTGAAGAAGGCATCCCCAACAATTCTATCAGGGAGTTTCTGGTTACTTAAGAGCACAAGAATATACTAGTTCAGACCAAGAGTCTGCTTAGAGTGATACTTCTGTCTCTGGCAAGGAGCATTGCTGGATTTTCAGAGAAATGTATTTAAACAAAAAGTTGTATTTTACCTGTGTACAGTATCATCATCTAAATCTAGAAAAATAGACACACTTAAGAAGTTATTGTTCTGATCTATTTCAGACTTCTGTTGGGGACCAGCAAGAGCAGGGCTGTCCACAAACAAAGGTGAGTTGGGAGGTAAGGGTGAACCCAGCACAGCTAAGACAAGTACCCTCCCCAGCTCAGCACAGTCCTACAGCCTCTGTGTAGGATAAGCATGGCAGGGACGGTGATAACTGTTGGTCCTATTGACAGTTCAGTAACCATCACAGAAATACATGGCAACAGGTCAGGTTTGAAGTTAATTTAGAAAAACCCAAACAAGTCAGGATCTGCATAAGGCAGGGCTGAGTTACAGAAGAACTCGAGTAGGGACTCTATGCTCCTGGGTACAGGGGCAGTGTGTGTGTGTGTGTGTGTGTGTTAACTTTATGTGAGGATGGTTGGGGCCACTGAGGCATCTCCTTGCACTGAGAGTCCTTACAACTTTTTAGAATTATATAAATTATATCCTGAAAAAATATTTTTCTTCCTTCTGATTGTAAAGGTATTCCAACTAATTTTAAGATGGGTATCTGAATTTATACTGATATGTTTAATAGGCCTTGGTGGACTTTTTGCACTATTTTGTCCATTTTTGTTTGAACTCATAGTCTTTATATCATACTAAAAGTTCAACAGTTAAACTATATCTATCTTCATACGTTTTGAACATGACACCTGCTAGCATATTTTTGTCACTTTATTCTTTAATTTGAAGAAACTGAAAAATTATTCTGTATTCATTTTTATTCATATGGTACACATGATTTTTATAGACTTAAACATATCACTTCATAGTCATGTCTTTTTCAGTCTAAAAGATTCTTGTCTATTTAATTATTCCCTGTACAGAAGCCAGTCAAAACTTTGATATTCTTTGTTACCCTTCTCATGATCCTCTCTAGTTCTTACCATTTCCTTTCTGAGATGAATGGATCAGAACTGGGCTGATAAAGATACTGAGAAAATAAAGAAGTTTATCATATCTGGCAGTATTTCTTAACTGTCTGTCTACACCAAGCTTAGATGGCACCTGGGCACCTATGGCTGTTGTAAAGAAAGGTACTATCACAGTGCCACCTCAGATCTGGAAATAAGAAAGCAAACAACAAAGCATTAAAAAAAAAATATTGGTAGGCCAGAATTTTACAGAAAAATTAATATTCTTGAACGAGAAATTTTGGAAGAAAAAAAAGAAAATCCTTCTTCTGTTTTGGTTGGTTGGTTGGTTGGTTGTTTTTAACTTATATTTCATGAAGTTTACAAAAAAAGGAGTAAGAAATCCATTGCTATACTAAGCAGGCAATGAAATACCTTGCATTTCCAGGAGGAATGAAGCCTTTTCCTACAATTTTCCTATGATACGTTGCACATGTCTGGTGTCAGCCACCAGAATGTTACCAAATAACAATCTTGAGGTAGGTGAACAAGTGAATCCCGGCTATTCTAGTTGAAACGTAGGAGAGAAAACAAGACAATTTATTTATCTGCCATTTCACATTTTGCAGTGGCTACATTATCCACTTCAAGGTAAGCAACAAAGTCTGAAACATTACAAAAGAAAAGATGTTTTGCCATCAATCACTGTGACATTTGAGATAACTAGAGGAAGTGCAGAAATCATAGTGCTTTAATCACTTCCCAGTAGACAATAGAGGTTTTAATATGTCCACTCACTAACGATCTTCAGCTGGTTAAAATACCAAACACAAAAAGCCCTACTTTTTTAAATTTAAAGAAAAGGCACTGAGCTTTAACTCTTTGGCAGCCAGGAACCTCTGAGACCATTCTTCTGTTGCATAACTGACACACATTCTGGTGTCTAAATATTGCAGCAGCTACTGTGACAAAAATTGTTCTGTTTGATAGTATTTATTGAAAGGAATATAGGGAGGTAAAATGCAAGAGCTGGAATTAGGGGAAAGGCTAGCAAGGCAGATATCATTGTGGGAGGCTGTTATAGACCACCCAACCAGGATGAAGAGACAGATGAAGCGTTCTATAAGCAGCTGGGAGATGTCTCACAGTCGCTAGCCCTTGTTCTCATGGGGGACTTCAACTTATCAGGTGCCTGCTGGAAATATAATACAGCGGAGAGGAAACAGTCCAGGAGGTTCCTGGATTGCGTGGAAAATAGCTTCCTGACACAGCTGGTGAGTGAGCCAACTAGGGACAGTGCCCTGCTGGACCTGTTGTTTACGAACAGAGCAGGACTTGTGAGTGATGTGATGGTTGGAGGCCATCCTGGGCATAGCGATCATGATAGAGTTTTTGATTCCCAGAGAAATAAGGAGAGGTGTTAGCAGAACTCCTACCTTGGACTTCCCGAGGGCAGACTTTGGCCTCTTTAGGGGCCTGGTTGACAGAGTCCCTTGGGAGTCAGTCCTGAAGGGCAAAGGAGTCCAGGAAGACTGAACATTCATCAAGAAGGAAATCTTAAAGGTGCAGAAGCAGACCATCCCCATGTGCCAAAAGATGAGCTGGAGGAGAATAAGACCGGCCCGGCTGAACAGAGATCTTTGGTGGGTACTCAGGGAAAAAAGGAGAGTTATGATCTTTGGAAGAAGGGGCAGGCAACTCAGGAGGAATAAAAAGACGTCATGAGGTTATGCAGGGAGAAAACTGGAAGGTCCAAAACCCAACTAGAACTTAATCTGGCTACTGTGGTGAAAGACAATAAAAATATTTCCCAACTAGAACTTAATCTGGCTACTGTGGTGAAAGACAATGAAAATATTTCTGTAAATACATTAGCAACATAAGGAGGGCTAAGGAGAATCTCCATCCTTTATTGGATGCAGAGGGGAACATTGTCACCAAGGACAAGGAAAAGGCTGAGGTACTTAATGCCTTCTCTGCCTCAGTCTTTAACAGTAAAACCAGTTCTTCTTGGGGTACCCAGCTCCCTGCACTGGAAGACAGGGATGGGGAGGTGAATGAAGCCCCCAAAATCCAAGAGAAATGGTTAGTGACTCGCTACACCACATAGACACACACACAAGTCTATGGGGCCGGATGGGATCCACCCAAGGGTACTGAGGGAGCTGGCAGAAGTGCTCACCATGCCACCTTCAATCATTTATCAGCAGTGCCACTCTCCATCATTTATCAGCAGTCCTGGTTAACTGGGGAGGTCCTACTTGTCTGGAGGCTAGCAAATGTGACATCCATCTGCAGGAAGAGCCAGGAGGATTCATAGAACTACAGGACTGTCAGTCTGAGCTTGGTACCAGGGAAAGTTATGGAGCAGACCGTCTTCAGTCCCATCACACAGCACATTCAAGACGAACAGGAGACCATGTCCAGCCAGCACAGATTCATGAAAGGCAGGTCCTGCTTGACCAATCTGATCTCCTTCTATGACCAGGTGACCCGCCTAGTGGATGAGGGAAAGGCTGTGGCTGTTGTCTACCTGGACTTCAGTAAAGCCTTTGACAGCGTCTCCCACAGCATTCTCCTGGAGAAACTGGCGGCT
>NW_010561125.1:0-16889 GCF_000687285.1 Phaethon lepturus | reverse complement strand
GAGCCCAGACGGTTGTGGTGAATGAAGTTAAATCCAGTTGGCAGCCAGTCACAAGAGGTGTTCCCCAGGGCTCAGTATTAGGGCTGATCTTGTTTAATCAATGATTTATCAACGATCTGGATGAGGCGATCGAGTGCTCCCTCAGTAAGTTTGCAGATGACATCAAGTTGGGTGGCAGTGTTGATCTGCTGGAGGGTAGGAGGGCTCTGCAGAGGGATCTGGACAGGCTGGATCGATGGGCAGAGGTCAACTGTATGAGGTTTAATAAGGCCAAGTGCAGGGTCCTGCACTTGGGTCACAACAACCCCATGCAACGCTACAGGCTTGGGGAGGAGTGGCTGGAGAGCAGCCCAGCGGAAAAGGACCTGGGGGTGCTGGTTGACAGCCAGCTGAACATGAGCCGGCAGTGTGCCCAGGTGGCCAAGGCGGCCAACAGCATCCTGGCCTGTATCAGGAATAGTGTGGCCAGCAGGAGTAGGGCAGTGATTGTGCCCCTGTACTCGGCGCTGGTGAGGCCACACCTTGAATACTGTGTTCAGTTTTGGGCCCCTCACTACAAGAAGGACGTTGAGTTGCTGGAGCGTGTCCAGAGAAGGGCAACGAAGCTGGTGAGGGGTCTGGAGCACAAGTCTTATGAGGAGCAGCTGAGGGAACTGGGGTTGTTTAGTCTGGAGAAGAGGAGGCTGAGGGGAGACCTTATCGCTCTCTACAACTACCTCAAAGGGGGTTGTAGTGAGGTGGGTATCGGTCTCTTCTCCCAAGTAACAAGTGATAGGAAGATGGCCTCAAGCTGCACTAGGGGTGGTTTAGATTGGATGTTAGGAAAAATTTCTTCACCAGAAATATTGTTAAGCATTGTAACAGGCTGTCCAGGGAAGTAGTTAAGTCGCTTTTTTTTTAAATATTAAGGAATGGATAGAAGAAAGATGAGTCATTCTGTCATCTGCCACAGAAATTATTCAGACAGAGGTGTTCACACTTTTCCTTAGTTTTATAGAAGCACCCATGCAATCAGTTAGATCTCATAATCTCTCTCAAAAGATAATACTAAGATCTACCATTACTTTTCTAAGAAAATATTCAAACTCCTAGCAGCCTAAACCTCAGCTTCTGTCACAAAGTCTTTGGGAAGAAATAAAGAAGTAACCAACAATGTTCTTATTTCCTTCATTCAAGTTAGAGATTACCAGTAAATATACTTTTTGTAGACAATGTTCCAGAGAAATATTTTTTGGGCTTTTTTAATAAGTTTTGTATAGCAGGCTTTTTCATGTCTTAGATTAAAATTTCAAGACAGAGGGTTTTGAGACTGTTTTTTGTGCATTTACAAAAATCTGAATGCTCTTTATGAACACTGATTTTGTTGGACACCTACTGCTCTTAGATGTCTTTGAAAATTCGGATGCTTTATTTTAAGCTCTAAGTTTAAAAGTATATTCAGGAACCAGTAAACGGGAGAATGGTTAGCAATATTGGAAAAAATACTCTAGGTAGGCCTACTATAGATATATATTTATTTAACTAGGTCATACGAAAGCTTCTTTTTAAGTACCTACATTACTACTTCACAGTATAGGTCAAAAGTTGGAATTGCTTTATGAATGAAATGCAGTGTTGATCAAATATGATATAGTTTTTGTAACTGCAAAAGTTCTTCCAAATACCAATAAAAAATGTGTGAAGTACATATTACACATATTAAGATACCAAACTCAGAAATTCACATTGTATATTTAAAGTGTTTTCTAATAGAAGCACAATGAGATCCTTGATAAGACATTTAGTATGAGTAGTATGTTTTCCATCCTCCCTGTTGCTTTAGGCAGAACATTCCTGATAAGCACAATTCTTGAACAGAAACAACTTCTTCTCTCTCCATTTCTGTCTTTTGAACCTTTTTTTCCCCTTCAAAATAATATAGCCAATAACATCCTCATGTTGAAATGGACAATTTAGACAACTTTATGAAAACATCCAGGTGTCTGAATGCAGCAAAGCAAAACTTTATGTCCAGATTGTTTACAAATCTTTCTGTCACATGTAATGTTTTATAATAAATAATCCCTGCAATACTGTCTGCTTCATTTTGTACTAAAGACATGTTTCAGTTCATCAAATTTAATTTCAGATTATGTTGACCACAACAACAATGACGTAAATATAAAAACCAGGGGAAAAAGAAAAAAATCATTGATAGTATTTTCCACACCTCTCTCTTTATTTTACTAGAATGGAAAAACTTTAAAAGTGTATAGCTCATAGTATGTAGTGAAATTCAGCTGTATCTTAGCTTAGCTGCAACTAATTCTCCAAACTGAGCCATCTACAAGGCAATTTCCCTTATGATAATTTTGTACTAAAACATTTCCATGATAAGTGTTAGCAGTGCCTTTTAGAACCTTATTGTTGGTACCAAATGTGAGATGTCTTATAGGCTGTTTTGGAGATCAGAGTTTTATATCCCACTATGATATTTTAATTTCAGTTTCCTGCTTTATAGGTATGCAAGAGAGGTGAGTTGGAGAAGTACTGAACTTTTCAAGCAAAAGACTTTTCCTTTAGGAAATATGGTTTTCAGAAAACTGATTTTTTTTTCTTTTTAGTGTTGTATAAACTTGACTGTTTACTATAAAATATTATAGAAAAATCTGTCTAATATTTTCAATATATAATAACACTTCTACTGACATATCCTGAGATAATGAAAACATAAAATATATTTCCAAGAAAACATTTCTTTAAAATAGAAGGAAAATCCTGATTCACACTTAATTTTTCTATTTGTTTGTAGTTTCACTTCTGTGAAGAAAAATTTTTTTTTTTTTTTTTTTTTTTTTTAGTTAAGATCAGTCTGGGACAAACAAGTTCAGATTTCTGAAGAGCTTTACTAGGTGCTTTAAGAAAAATAGGTAATTAATTCCAGTTGGACCATTATAAGACAAATATATGTGGAAATCATTTTTTTCAATATAAGGATTTCATATAGCTGTAGAATAAGTTCCCTGATATTTTATTAATATAATTTGCATATAATACATAGCTCATATAAATGTATTGCTGTTTGAAGCTAGACAGCTGGGAAAAGCTTTTGTCTTCAGAAGATTTAAGTAATTTGTGATTAATTTTTCACAGAGAAATGACAATTTCATATTTTGTGCAAAGTTAGCATGGTTTCCCAGAATTTTAAGGGACTTTGTCTCATGCTTAACAACACACCTTTGTCATAGTATTATCAGCCTAGTACACAATACGTAACATTTTCTAGCTTAGGTGATGTGATTTAGGAAAATGTATGCAAAATAATCTTCAAAAATAAATTATACAGTAGTATAATACCATCTTTGCAATATTAATAAAGGTCCTAAGAGACAGCTGTTAATTTTGCTCCAAATATACTAAATTTATCCTCATGTTTTATACATTGTTTAAATTTGTGTAATATAAATAATACATAGTAGCTAATAATTTATTTATAAGAGATAAACATAATTTCATTTTCTTTTGTAGTGTTAAGTCACATGGTTATTCATGTACTTCAGTTACGCCAATTAGCTATGCTTGCTAAGTGTAATATGTGCAAAATACAAAAATTATTTCAAGCAATCCTTAAGGTCTGTCAGAGATATTATGCACAGCAATAATGTTTTATTTAATCAAAACAATAATGTATTTGTAAGTTATTTCAGGCTCAGGTTCCGGATTCACCTCTAGTGCCTTTACATCCTCAACTAAATATACACTTACAGACATGCATGCACACACATACAGAGTCACCTGGCCAACCACATAACCAAACAAAAAAATATCCTCTCAATATGATGAAATGGAGGAGTGAGTTAGGAGAAAGGTATCAAACTTTTTTTTGGTAAAGAATTTTCTTTTAAGGTGCTGTCTGAGCAATGAATAAAGTGCTGATGTATAGGTGAATTTACTAAAATTTCATTGTGTCCTGGTTTAAACGCCATTAAAAAATAACTTTAAAAATGCTATTTCACTAATTGTGCTTCTGTGGAGAAAAATAGGGTGTCTAGAGGAGTTTGTACCTGGTAAGATTTTTTTATAAAAAGGCTTGGAATATTATACACACATGCATATTGTTCCACTTTTGCTTTTCTCTAGGTTTATTGAGATTCCATGACCAGAATGTGGACAGATTATTATCATAAATTCTATATAGAAAAAAATCAATTAGGAATATTTTATGGACAGATTACACTTATCGTAGCAGAGTTGAGGTTATAAACACATCTTAGAACAAACAGCTATGATAAGTAATATGAAAAAACCCCACTGAGGCATGCCCTTACCACTACCATTGAATTTAAGCACTTCACCCTCACATATGATTAAAGTTTCTTGTGGGTCCTGAAGGGAAATTTTTCACTTGCAGTCAAAGCTACATTTTTCTGATACTTCCAGCCTCAAGTGCACCAGGGGAGGTTTAGATTGGATATTAGGAAAAATTTCTTCACCGAGAGGGAGGTCAAGCATTGGAACAGGCTGCCCAGGGAGGTGGTGGAGTCACCATCTCTGGAAGTGTTCAAAAAACGTGTGGATGTGGCGCTTCAGGACATGGTTTAGGGGACATGGTGGTGTTGGGTTAGTGGTTGGACTTGATGATCTTGAAGATCCTTTACAACCTAGTGATTCTGTGATTCTGTGTGTGATTCTGTATCTTCATAATTTTTTAATATGGGCGTAGCATTGATCATTCAGGAAAGTAGCAGAAAAAGGAGTAAAACAGAAATAACTAATAGTACAAAAAACTCCTAATTATCTCCTTAAAAGAGTGAGAATATTTGGGGAGAAATCATAGCTGTCTTATAATAAACTTCCTAATGAAAAAAAAAATACAATTAGTTGTGCAATAAGTGGAATCCACATCCCATCTTGCCTTATTATTCATTAAAAATGATGGTTCAATACTTCCTTTAGAAGGATCAAGAAAAGGTGCCTATGTGTACATGGTGCATTTTAAGTGTTATACCAAATAATTTTATTTCCACCACACCAGATGTTGTTTGATTTGCTATTATTAGACCTAACACAGTCGGCCTTAAACAATTTAACATCACCAGCTTAACAAATTCATTTAATCAACAGGAAAAAAAAAAAGGCAAGAACAGATGTTCAATACAGGTCCCCTTTGCTTACATCCTCTTTTTGTCTACAGACTCCTTTTGCATGTCTTCCTTAAAAATAGCAAAAACATGGTCAGAACATCAGTCTCCACTGACATCAGCTGTTTCTTAGTTTAACCTCATTAAAGCAATGGTTTAAAAGGTTCTTACTTCTCAGCTTTGCAATGTGGCACCTGGACAACCTGCGTTATATTCCTCAAATCTGGACCTGTGAACCTTTCAAATTCCAGCAAGATTTCTTTCAGACCTGTAAGACAGTTACAGCATAACTCACAATACCGAAATGCTAATGCATGCCATGCATATGCAGAAAACAACTGGGGTAGCTGGCTGCATTCTCATAAGCTGTTTGACAGATCAGCAAGGGAAAAGGACATTGTTGTTAGAGGTAATATGATGAGGCATGGAATAAGAAAAGTATTAGAGGATTAAATGTAATTTTATCTGCTACTTGAAGCCTGGCTGTGACAACCATCAGTCTTAAAAAACTGACAAAGATTTTGTTAATTATTTATGATGATAGTGATTTAGTGGTAGACATAGCTGATTGACAACTTTTCATCTAAACCTTTTTTAAAAGCAGAAAAAAGTCTTTTTTAAAAATGTGGCAGTAATTGTAAGAAATAGAGCTATATTTTTTTTCTTAGAAAATTTTAAAAGTAGAGCACTTCAAACATTTGAAAGTTTAAATGAGAATGCAATTATTTTTGTGGTATTCTGTGTAAATTACAAGGCAGACATATATGAGAAGAGTCATTAAGGTGTCATTTGGTGTCACTAATGTATGTAGACAGATTATGTCCATGTCCTGAATGTTAGGTGGTGGAACAGAACAGAAGGAATTACTGAAAATGAAATAAGAAATTTCTGGACACAACAAACAATAGTGTGAGAAGCTCACAAAAACAGTTTTCAGTGTAAGAGTAGTACCATGAGGGTGAGGAATTTCAGAAATAGTTAAGGGCAAGTTGGACACATATCACAGCTAATTGAAAGGGAGCATTTTGGAGTCACACAGCACCCAGGTAACCATATCAGAAATACCACCCATGTCTGCGATTATGTCATATAAAGATTATAACTTTATCAGAAATAATGAATTTGGGTACAGAGGAAACAAAACTGGAACCAATGGGAAGAAAGTCGTTGGGGTGGGGTTTTTATCTGGGAGGAAATAAGGACAAAGAAGAGGAGAGATAGAGGTGAATGGGGAAAGAGCAAGCATGGGAAAACGGAGGTAAGTGGGGATAAAAGGGACTGTTGGAGTGTAAGCAAGCTGCTGGTCAGTACTCCTGCCTGACTGAGCTCTACAACTGATCACTGCAAACTATCCTACCTCCTTATTAAGGTCTATTCCTTAAAGGAGGGTGTGTATGCCTGCATGTGTGTAACCAGCAAACTACAGACTAGCCAAACAGAAGGAACAAGATGGGTCCTTCTGGTGGCTCATGCGAATGCTGGTTCTGCATATGTGAATGCTGATAAAGGCATTGCTCGCTGTGTTCGTCTGCACGGCTGGCTGGCCACGTTGGTCTGAGATGTGTATCTGTACCTTTGTAATTTGTGCTTCCTAATCAGACCTAGAGACTGGTGACTGTAGCAGCCACATCTATGTGATGGAGACTGGATAAACTCCCCTGGGTGTGAGCTGTACTAAATCTGCACCAGGGACCAGAAAGTAGAACTTCCCTGATTTCCAAAGACCCCCAGTTATGGCTTCCCTTAGAAGCTGTCGTTTTTATTTTTTTTAATTATGAAAAAGTCAAGAGTAATATCTTCTTGTTCCTTTGAAAAAATCAAGACCTGTATAACCTTTAAAAAGGAAATACTTATTGTCAGGTGTACGTGAATAGGATTTGTACTCATTTTTCCAGTAGCTACCCCACCTAATCTCACAAGGAGTGTTTCTAAGTTTCAAGGACTTGCATCTTTTGTATGTCTCTTTCTTAAGGCATCTTCTGACATATAAAAGTTGATAAACTGATCAAGCAATCCTACCACATTATGAATTGATCAGTTTTAAGGAAATTAGGCTTTCATGTGACAAAGCCTCAGTGCCCTTTTCCTGTCAAACAAGGTACAAAAAGATTGTGTTGGAGTCATGTCTGTAGGTTTTAAACAGATCTATTGCTATTGCTTCTCAATAGCAAAGCAATACTTACCTTGTACTCTCTATTGGAAAGCTTGTGTATGCGTGACATATAAAAATCATGGAAGAATTAAAATCATTATCAAAAGACCAGTGAATATATTTAGAAATAATATCTTTTTTTAAACAAAGGATTTGAAAGTTCCTTCCAATATCATAAAAACAGGGACTAACAGGGAAGAATGCTCATAGGGAGAAGTCCTTCTAAACTGAGTTACATGAGTCAGGATGAGATAGAGAAAGGGAATCAGCAACCCTAAAAAAAGAAAGATTTCTAATGATGACAGGAACTTCCTGAATTACCACACAGCTAGAAAGAGATTGACAGATGTAATGTGTTTCTTTGGGGGGCGGGAGGGAAGTTTTAAGGGATTTTTTTTTTTTTTAAGGTTTCATGTACATGTATTTCAATTTACTCTTTTGTGTTTTGTACATGATGTGGTTTGTACACGTCATTGCTTATTTAGAATATACTCTACAGCACTAAGCACAAGAACATATATTTTGCAGGTCAGTGGAGGAATAAACTTGAGCTGGCATATGACATAGTGTGAACAGTAACTAACAATAAAGACAAGTCTGTGCTAGACTTCTCTCATGACACCAAATAACCCACATGTTGCTGGAGAAGGCAAGGTCTAATATTTGGATTTGTTCAGGCAAAGATAATTGCATTTTGGTATTCCACATTCTGGATAAATGCTATGGCATTAAGTTAAAACAGTTTTTAGTATCATAGCTATATTTTATAAGTAAAAACAATCAAATATTTAATACTGAGAAATAGTTCGTGGTTTTATGTTCCATCTGGAAATAGCACCTCTTTGAATGAAAAGGATGGCATTCTGGATCTAAGGAAGAGAACCTTAGGACACATAATGGACCTAAGAGCCTGTTAGGGCCCATCCTAGTGCCTGTGTTCTTTGGTTTATTTATGTAGGTTGGAAGGCTGGGTCTGTGCCTCCTGTACTTTATATACGGAAATTAGAGGTATTCATCAAGGAAGAGATTCTGACAAGAAGCAAAGTATAAAGGTGGATATTAAACACTGGGCTTTACACTCCTATTTAGAGCTTGAGCAATATGTTGAAACTGAAGTGCCTAAAATTCAGCACCTATACATAGAGACATAAAATACTTTTTGTGGAAAGCCTTGAATAATACCAATAAGCACAGAATGAGATGGGTAGATAACCACACTAGGACAAAGTCTCAAAAACTGCCTCTTACTAGCTGTCAATCACAACTATCACAAATTATGGGACAGAACCCTCTGCAGTAGCAGAATTTTTCAGAGTTCTATATTCTCTAAAAAACCCTGATCCACTCAGATATCTACATTACAGAATATAGTATACATAAAAGAATTATGAGGATGAAAGAGAAAACTTGTGGGAAGGATGAAATAAAGAGTGTACTTCTCAGGGGTTATGTCTGACATAAGTCTGCTTTTACAAGTTTTTGTTGCCACTCAAAAATTTTAAGCATAACCAGCCCTGCCACTCTTCTCAGTGTGCCCTTTGGTATCTTTGTGTCTCCATTCTGATTCCATGTGCCAGTCTCTTTTTCTCCCTCTCTCTTTGTCATCTTTTTCATATATGTCAGTGTTCAAAGGAGCTTCAAAAATAGCCATTCTCCCCAGTCTGTTCAGGATGGGAGCGTACACAGGCGATGGAGGGACAGTACTGTGGACTCAGTAAGGCTTCTTCATTTAAGGGATGAGATGAGAGGGAGCTAGTGGGAAACAGGAAGAGTCTGAGATAGGGAGTTCCTCTTTTATTTCCCTAACATATTACAAAATCGCCAAAAAATGGTAGCACTGCCAGAGAGTACCTTAACAAGGTGAGAGATTTAGAAACTTTCAAAGTCTGAAGCTGATCTTTTATTCATGGTAATCAGAAACAGAGTACTGTGTTATTGTATTTATAAAATAAGGATAAATTGAAATGCTCCATTTGTTATGGTGCCTTGAAATGAAATATCCATGCTTGGAAAATACAGACAATGATACACATAAAAGAAATTACGTTTTGTGGGGAGATGTAATATTAGTGCAGCACAAAACAAAAAAGACAAGAAGAATTACCAAAAGCCTTTGGTCATCTGTGTGGGTGTACAGTGTAAATTGTCTGTTTTTTCAGCAGTCACTGAGCATTTTAGAGGTAGTCAGTCAAGTAAACTATCCAGAGGCAACTCTAGTTTCTCATAAATCCTAAAGAACCTGAAAGAGTCTTACTATTTTTAAGGTGCTTCAGACTCTTGTTTTTTATACAGAAACTGAAATATTTTGTGTCTGTACTTCCGACATTGCCTGTATCTTTCACGATTTCAAAAGACAGATTTTATTTTACAGTATTTTACTTTTTTGTGTGTGGAAAGCAAAGGTCCAGTGTTGGTGATCTGTCTTAATTTAATTTGTCGTTCTAAAGCAGGATTCCTGTAGGACCACATAATGCACTTAGACTAATTGTATCTCAATGTCCTACTGATAAAATAAGCAAACCAATATGTTTTTTTTCCCTCTCTCCTTTATCTATTCGGAATAGAACTTTTTTTGCGGCACTATATTTTACATTTACAGTAATGTCACAGTGAAACTTCAGTTTCACTTACAATTTTCATAATAAATATAGTAAAAACAATAGTTCCTTTATGACCTGACTCGAGTTCCAGAGAACTCAGCTGGTATACAGGTAATTTTTTAAGTAAGAATAGATTTAAGCTTCAGTGGGTGTCATTTCAATGCAAAGATTTCTGTTTGCCTGACCCTGTTGAAAAGTTTTATTTTTGCTATTACACTACTTTTCAGATAAAATTACCAAACAAGAAATGCCTTTTTCATCTTGGGAGACTTTTTATGATAAATCTCAGGAGAAAGCTCATAACTACAAGTACTGCATTCATCTGAAGGGTAGAAGGAGGACGGACAATTGAAGGTGAAGTTACTGAAATTTTCAGCACAAACATGAATTAAATATTACAAGGACAAGAAATGTTAGAAGAGACTTATGAGGAAAAAGAACCTACTTTTGTTTCTTCGTTAAATTACAAGTATAAAGACATCAAAGATTTCATAGTGTTTTTTCTAGTTGGTTACATTATCTTAAATTCTGCATCTGTTCATTAAAACCTGATTTTTTTTCTGTTTACATTATATGCTTTTGCACTTTTAAGTGTATTTTCTAGAGACTTAGACTTACTGCCCCAAATTTGCAGGCTACTCTAGTTCATTGTAAACAGGGGACCACATTGCTGAATTACCTTATTTGAAGCTGGGCCAAGTTCATCTAAAAGATTTACAAAACCAATTAAAACTTTTAGCAAACTCTCTTGATTTTTTTTTTTTCTCCTCCTGTACTTGAGTATATCCCCACATATAATGTATCTTCATAGGCAAGTAAGACAGTAAGCCATACAGGTCATTTATCTCTGTTTAGACTGTGACTTTTTAAACCTCATTTAGTCCCCTATGTCTAGCACTACCAGAGACAGTTTATGCTGGATTAAATTACTCCTTATCATCCTCGACTGTCTTGCTCCCTTGCATCGCTGTAACTATGGAATATTCCAACATTTGTTCACTGAAAGGATCAACATTTGGAGATAAATCCTTTTTCTTTCTGTCTATTTCCTAATACAACTGAATGGTTTACAAATCATGCAATAATTCTTTTGAGGATATCTCCAAACTGTCCCTGTCTGATCACTTCTGCTGCCATGACAATATTATCTAATAGAGTTAGGGACACGCTGAGAACTAAAACTACATCCCCAGATTGTACATGGATGATATGTTTCAATTAAAATTAATTGTCTGTAATGTATACCAGTTTATTATATCACCCTTTTCTCAATATCAAGTCTCTGCCAAATTGGAGACTTCTGCAATGCAGTCGGTGTTCTGGAGTCCCTTTTTACTTTCATAGAATTCTGCTCTCACATCAGCTTTGATCCTTTTCCCAGTCTGAGTGGCTTATACTATCTTATCTTGTGAGCTTCATAACCTCAGACTCTTGATTTTTCCATATTAACTGTTCCTCTTAGAAGTACTTACTTCTCAAGAACTGCTTCAGTGCCATCGTCCCCCATTTTCCCTCCATTTTTTGTTCCCATATTTCTCAAAATATTAGCTTTCTATTATAATCAATTATGACATAGGGGTTTCAAGTCCAATAACCCAGTAAACACGAAGCTGGTACAGCTCTGTGTTCACAGGTCCAACAGATATTCCAGACAGGAACACATACGCACACTACTTACACATGACCAGCCACACTGATCAAAACAGATGGAAAACACACATCAGTTAAACAAATATGATGCCCTAATCCTCTTCCTTCACTACAGCTGTTCAGGACCGAAGACCTTTGGTGGATACAAATAGATATCCCAGTAACTAGTCCAGACCTATAGTCTCTCCAGCCCCCCCGCCCCCAGTCTCTTCAGTAGCCGTTTTGGACAATTGGACCCTCCCGTAGCTGTTTCTCAGGCGCTTGCTCTTCCCAGGATCCATCCCTCAGACCTCCAGTTTCTGATACCTGACTCCTAGACCTCTTGTTCTAATTGCTGCCCACTCCAGCTTGAAATCTACTAGCGACACATACACGCAGAATAGAAGCAACCTCATCAAGGAAAATAGCTATGAATAGAGTTTAATATTAGGATAGGATAGGGTAGGGTAGGATAGGATAGGATAGGATAGGATAGGATAGGATAGGATAGGATAGGATAGGATAGGATAGGATAGGATAGGATAGGATAGGATAGGATAGGATAGGATAGGATAGACTGTGGAGATTCAAAGTGGGAGTTGGCCAGACAAGCAACCTGTTTACTCTTGACCAGTCCTTCATTCCCTTTTCTCCTACTTTCCCATGCTATTTCTTCCTAACCTACCTTTCTCCCTCTTTTCTCTGCTTTTGATCCTTCCCCTAAACAGCTCACAATAGATTTCTCACATGCTTACAAACTCCTTAAAAATCCCATAGTAAATTTTACATGGTCCCAAAATGATCTTCCCCCCTGCATCTCATAATGAATGCTACATCCCTGTGGGATTTAACCCCTCCTGTCTGCAAGATTCTCATGGAAGAGCTTCTTTGATTGGCTCATCTTAGTGGTTTCACACCAAGAACAATAGAAAAATTGTTTTATTTTGAGAATGATTTCAAAATCATGGCTTAGAAGTAACCAATTCAGTGAGCTCCCTTTTCACTGATTAGGTTATCTGGGGTCCTTGGCCTGACACTTCCTCTTATCTTTGCTGAGCCATTGTGTTTACAGTGACTAGCCTTTAAATTAATTTTGGTTTAAATATATGTAAACATAATAAATATACTAAGAAACAAGCAACTAGTAAAGTGTATATTCCGTGAAAGCACGTATACCACAAACTGCTGAAATGATTCATGCATGAATAATTTTTATTTAGAAACAGACCTCCAAGGCAATACGCTGAAGTCATAGCTCTTTAAGGAAGCTGGTGACCTCCTGCAATAAAATAATGGCTTGATAGGATAATCTGCACAGGAAGTAATTGTTCTCTCCATTCATTTGTTATTATACATACAGTATTCAGAACTGTAGGATCTGGGAAACTAAGTGTTATACCTGTGTTATACCTATGTATAATAAAACTATTATTCATAGTTTTCAAGTAGAGAATTTAAGTAAAAGAAGAAATAGATTAAACACATATCCAAAAAGTCTGCAGGCTATGCATGCTAGCAAAAACTATCCACATCTCCACTTCCAGCTTTCCTGGACCAAAGCCTGGGAGCAAGTTAACAATTAAACTGTGGACAATTTACAAACTGGGACTCTGACGGAAAACAGGGAATTGAATCAAACTGACAGTGTAGAAAACTATAACCTGATTGTCACAAAAGAAGTCCAAGATGAAGCAAATAGAACATACTTTGCTTGATAGACCATATAGGCATGCAGTCTTAGGAGAATAATCCAATTTGTTGCTACTTTCTCTAAGGAGAGATGGGGAAAAAATGTAGATCTGCTTACCTCCTAACACCAGAGTATCTATGAAATCCTAAAGACACCCTTGTAACTTTTCTCACATGTGCACACACTTGTATGGAGAAACACACCCTACTTGGGCATTATCGTTATAGCTTTTCAGAGCTTTTAGCAACAATTTTAGTTACTAATTATAGCAAAAAAACCCCACCTATTTTCAGTAGAACGAATAAAGCAAACTCAGTGAAATAATGTAGATGACACCTTGAAAATATAAACCACATACTCTGTATATCTAGATTTTTTTCTGTAAGTGGATTACACTTGACTTTAATAATTTTCTAAATAATAAGATCACTTTTCTAAATAGTATATCACAGTTTAGGGCACATGTTTCACACTGTGTTGTGGTGCATTTCCAGAGAAACATTATTAATGATACTTTTTGCATAATCCCATTACTTCATGTTATGTAAACTGACAAGACTTAGATTTTTCTTACATCTTCCTTATTTCAAATGCATGGATGTTCTGCAGTCATTACAGTCTTTCAGATTCTTTTTTGTATGCTTCTCACTGTGCCACATGAGTTTTACAGACCATTACTCAATTAAAAGCTGCCGTAAAAACTTATTATATTTAGCCCTCAGTCACTTAGATGGAGCTTTGGAACACATGCATGTCTGTGCATTTCAAGAAGACAATGAATATTATCTTCTTTAACAAAAGATTATTTATAACAAAATGCAGAAAACCAGTGAAACCCAGTATCACAGTTAACTATGTAAACCAACAGCATATATTTTAACCAGAGAATATAGAGAGGTTTGTTGTCTATAACAAAATGTGTCTGAAGAACTGCTTCAAGAGACAAGAAAAAGTCAGCAAAAGAAACTGTTTTTCTTAAGGAAGGCACAGAGAAACCCAAAAGCTACAGCAGCAAAATCACTTTATTACAGCAGATTGGTGGTCTAAATACCACATAGCAGCAGTTATCTCCCATTCTCTGCAGTGCTGTCACAGGTGTCAATGACATGAGAAAAAATGAGGATGAGATTATTTTATCCTTTTTAACCTCCAGTTAAAGCAAAGAATTCAGATGAAGAACACCTCCTCTTGTTAGCTACTGTGCTTTTTCACATTCATAGCTGAGATTTGAATCAACACAAACTAGGAAAACTATGATTGAAAAACAAAACTATAAAAGCAAACTTCTTTTTTTGTTTCATGTGAATAAGTTAATTTTCCATTACCCCAATTCAAACATAATTACTATATGTCTGCAAGAAATATAATTGGGATTTTAGTGCCACATACTTGCAGAAAACCAGCAGTATGAAGCAAGTGGGGTGCCCTGTAAAAATAAAGTACTATCAAAAAAAGGAAAACTCCTCTAAAAATAAAATACAAAATTGTTCTTTCTAGCTTCTTCAGTATAAAGTATGCAATTATGCTTTGCATGTTGCAAAACTACAAATCAAACTATACAGCAGGGGAGTGAAAGTTGGAGGCATAAACATGGAAAGAAATACAAGATTTCAGCTGAGATTTAAAATGAAATTAAATGGAGAGGTAAAGGTATGTTGTTTCAGATGCCAAAAGCAGCAGAAGAGAACTCCTGTGCACCAGATTGTGCAGAAAGAGGGAGGGAGGCCAAAACTGGATGAGTAGGGAATGAAAGGAGGAGGAGAAGTTAAGTATTAGACAACATTCGTCAGTAAGTATCATAGCACGTTTTTGTACAAGTGTTTATTCTTCAAAAAACCTCATTTTAAAGATTTGCAAAATAAAATAATATTTTTTTAAAAAGAGCTGAAAATACCCCAAATATGCACACTAGTTTAAAAAAAAAATGAAAATATGTGTTTGAATAGTAACATGATATATCTGTATTTTATTTTTCTCACTGAAAATGCCCAGTGGTCCCATTTGGGCCATAAAATGGTGCGTTGGCAAAATATGCCGAAGAATATAGGTATTTCAGCATTTCTTGTGAAAGAAATTCATAAACCAGACCTTGGACAGACACTCATGACATATCTGTAATCAAACATGCAAGACATATTCTGCATAAGGAATCTTCTCCCTGTACCAGTCTTGGAACCTTATAGACAATATCCTATTAGCCTTTTCCTGCCAGAACTGTGGTCCAGAACCCAGTCTTCATTGCCAAAAGGTGCTTGGTTTACTTGGTTATTCTCTTAAACACAGATAACAAAGCAGAATGTCAACTTGCAGACTACTTCAGCAGTGCTGTGTCTGATATGTCTAGGACCAGCACTGATTTAGCTGGATCGGTTACTGCCAGCAAAACTGTTAAATTCCAGAGTGTCATCCTAACTTTTGTAATATATGGTAGATATTTTTTTCTCCAGTGTTTTTTTTCTCCTAAAGTTATATTAGTAGTGTCATATGCTAGCATAAAAGGCATGTGTAGATTGTTTGTACATGAATATCCAGGGAGCCCTGAAGTACCAGCGAATCGTGAGGCTAACAGAAGTGTTTGGAATGTCTGTTAGAGAAACAGATACCTACTTGGCTCCCCACTTTTGTCTTGGTTCAGAAAGAAGACATGTAACACGACAAAATCTTTGAATCCTTTTCTCTGCATTTCTCTTTCTTTTCCTCCCCTCAACAAGTTTTTGTATTCCCCCGGCTCCTTATCATAGTCAATACACCGACTTTGTTTTCCAGTTGTGCACCATTTTATTATGAAAGATAAGAAGTTTAATTTGCCTTTGCAATCTAGAACAACATTGTTTCTCAACAAAAGTTAATTTTTAAGGTCATCTTAGCTTGCATACAGAATTCTAGTTGACTTCATTACATTAAGAAGAAGCAAATCACCCCAAAATAGCAGAAGCCAAGAAGAAAAGGAAGAGGGGAACACATGTATAGAAATAGGAGCCTATGTAATTTCTGTTAATTGATATCTAGTTATGAATTTAATAAAAGAAACAAAACCATTCTTTTAATTTGTTATGAGGAAGATATTTGTTTGGATTTTTTTGGCTTCATGAGAAAACTGAAAGAAGCGATGACAGGTTTTAGACTGAAGAACAGCAAATGCAGCTTGTATTTGTGGGATGATTATTAGCCAAATTTTGTTAAGAAGTGAGGAGAGAAATAAAACAAGTACATCATACTGTTATATGAATCTTCTTTGATGTATCCAGTTGAATTCATTTTCTACTTCTGATAAGACTGATAAAAATACATCATTTTTACTAGTGCATCTTGGAGTATTTGCCCAAACTTTCCTCTCAACTTTACTGATAAACCTGGATTTGAAGGAAGAGTGCTTTTAGCCAACGCATGATACTCAACAGCTATTTTTAAGGAAATTGTGAGATGATATGAAGTCGGTGAAAAATTGGCTGCACCATGAGGCCTGAAAGGTGTGAAGAGTGGTCTGAAGTCTGAATGCAGCTAGCTGTGAATGGAGCTCCTCAGGGGTCAACACTATGGCCAGTGTGGTTAAATGTTTGCATCTGTGACCTGAAAAATGGGACATAACCCACCGTTACCATTTCTACATATGGTGAGGTGCTGGCAGCAGGGTGCTGCCGGGGCGGCCTCTGTGAGAAGAGGCCATGGGCTGCCCTGTGCTGGACACAGCTGGTTCC
>NW_010561124.1:51777-67450 GCF_000687285.1 Phaethon lepturus | reverse complement strand
GTGCCGAGCGCGCGCGCAGGTGCTGGTCGCCTCAGCACGGGCGCGTGACGGCGTCGTGTGAGGGCGGCCGCCGCGCTGAGGTAAGATCTGTCGTTTCCCGTTCGGTAGCGCCGCCGGCGCTGTGTTGCTGCTCTGCCTGGGCCCTCTCCTGCCCCTTTCCTCCCCTGTAGCCCCAGCTGCTCCCCTGGCCGGCCATGAGCCCCTGGAGGGACGTGTCCACTATGGGCATGGCCCAGGAAGGCGAGGCTCTGTGCTCAAGGGCGGGCGTGAGGGTGAAAGCTGCCCTAATGTTAATTGTGCTGTGGGGTGAAATAAGGCCATCTGTAACACAGTGCATTTCTTGTTCCTGTTTTGTTATTGTTTTCATTGTATGTTGCCTCTGAATTCCTGAACTAGGTTTAGATAACAATCAGCTGAAAGAGACTTGTGTCTTCTGCTATGGTAGCTGAGAAGTTTAGTGGAACAGGTTTGAAATGGAGGTCGGGTCCCACAGCTGGAAAACAAAGCTGACTTTGATCCAGATGACTTTGCTAATCTTCATTTTTGGAATCTGAATTTTGGTGTCACTTCCTATAGCTGCTAAGATGTTGTGTGCCTGTGTTATTTCATAAATTGGTGCTGGCATCAGCCTCCCATGACCTTAATTTTTTTGTAGACCAGTTGGGCTGGTGTCTTCAGCAGTGTCTCCACTGACTTGACTTTGCTGCAAGTGTGAATTTGACTTGATGTTTTTTTAATGGCTCATCTTATTATAGATAGTCTTCATTACATGATAGATTTTAAAATTAATAACTGTCTCAGTATTCACTGCTGGGAATTTATGGTTTCTCCTGATTAAGGGAAGTCTCAAGCTTACTTGACTGCAGTCCTATTTCTTTCCTGTGGAAAGTGGCTGTGTGGTGTTGCAAACAAACTGGTTTTCTCTCTGACTTTCCATGCAAGAGGGCTTTCCAAAACCATATGCTTTTGATCGTCGTTCCAAGTGAAATACCGTTAGGAAATACTTTTGTAGAATTTGTGTATGGATAATTGCTATATAAAAATTGCTGATCTAGCCAAGAGGGAAGGGGGGACAAATCCCCATACTGCCACCACATGTTAAAATGTGGCCATCTGGCCATCTGCTGCAATGTCTGAGTTTCCTCCCCTACCATATGTGCATGCATACACAGGCAAGCTTGGCTGTGCTCTTAGTAGGGTGCCTGCAGGTGGCTCAGGTCTCTTCTCGCCATATGCAAAACTTTATTGACCCAAATGAGAGGGTTGGATTTCTGCAGACTTGCTCCCACAGGGTGGGATTGGATTCTTGAAACTTTGCAGTTCTTGTTAATATATAGAATAGCTGCATTTTGTTAGTCTGGTGTGTTTTAGTAGAATGATATGGGGAAATCTGGTTTTGTTGCTGCTTCTTTTGAGTGTTTCACTTTTCAATAAAGAATATTTACATAATACAGTAAATACTGAGTTGTCTCATCTATCTAGCTATCACTGCACTGTTATTCTCTGAATTAGTTTTCTAGTGCAGCCTCCAAGGATAGGATTTGTGTTCTGTGTTTTGAAGGTCCTAATACTATAGAAGCCTGTTCTTTAAAAAGGAAACTTAATCACTCCCCAGATGTGTGTGTGGTACCAATCCCATCACTGCCAACAGGGCAGAGTACTGGCCCATGACCCATGTGCCCAAAAGTCCAGTTGCGGTTCCCTGAGCTATGAGGTCTCCCATCTTGCTTCTCCTTTTTCAATGACATTTTGAAATGTTTTGCAAAAAAGTTTTGCTCTTTTCTGGGTGTATTAATTTTGTTTATTACTGATTTCAATCTCTTGCAGAAGGAGAAAATCCTGGTAGGAGCAAAGCTGTGACAAAATAATTTTTACAGAGTTCTTTCACTGCTTCATTGTAATTTGAATTTAAATTAAAGAAAAAAAAGTCTCTCCATTGTAAATGTATTAGATTCATTTGGAGTGTAACAGAAGACAGAATCTATCAGAAGGATTTTTATTTTTTATTTCTTATGAAAGACTACAGCAAGGCAAAAACCTGGTCATTAGTCCTAGGAGAGAAGAAGAATTCAGTAGAAAGGAATGGCCACTTCCAGCTGTGCAAGTGAACTGTTGCTATTTCCCTGCAGTTAAAAAGACACAATGCTAATACCTGATGAATTGAATCAGGCTATCTATATACCTGACTCTTTTTTTCATTGCAGTTGCGCTGATTTAGGCAGAGGAGGGTTATTGAAACGATATTGATCGGAGATGCAGGAGAACAAATAAAAGAATGAAGGCATTGGATCCAAAACATGAGTGGACCACCATGGGTACTTAAGGGTTCCTTAAAGCTTTCACTTTGTGCCTCTGCTGGACATGAAAGCTCTTTTGCTTGTTCCTTTTTCTTGCTTTAATGGAAGTGAGAATATATATGCATATGGACCTGTCTGAAATCTGAGCTGTGAATTTATTGTATGCTTATGAGTTCAGTAGACAGTGTTCAAGCATACATTACTGTGAGCTGAGGAAGAGGGAAATGAATATGAACTTTGCTAGCTGAGAAGTTGTAATGCATGAGTTGCTGTTGGGGATTCAGAAAGCATGGATTTAGTTTCTGATCTATCTACAATTCCCACTTTACATGTAACACATGACTTCAGTGGAGCTAGAGCTTGAGGTGCTTGGATATAATTGTGATGATGAGTATTTTCACTGAAAGCTTTTTCCTGCGACAAGAGTATGGTGTTAGAAATTATGTAGTTCTCACTGCGTCACTAATGTGGTCTGGGCTAAGAGAATCCTCTTTTCTGAGAGGATATTGGCAGAACACCTAGGGTTTGTAAAGCTGCTAATATTGACAAAAGTACAACTGCCAATTCCCAGGCCATAAACAGTGTCAGACGCTGTAGACATTGATAAAGAAAGGACGTGGAAAGCTCCACCAGAAGGAGAGAACTGAAACTTGGCCTTTCCATTCCCAGTAACATGTGGAATCTTTCTTTCTCTACAATTTATAAAACACTAATTCTCCATTTCCCCTCAATTCTTATATCTAATTTCTATATGGCAATGAAGAACTGCTTCTATTCTCTGTCATGCAAAACCAAGAAAAATAACAACCAGGCTTTCTAACTTTCTTGTTCCTTTTCTCTAGGCAGTCAGGTTTGTCAGCCTCCTTGACCTGTAAAGCCTCAGCTTGGCCTCTGTTTCCTAACAGAGCAGTAGTGAGTGGAGAGCTATTTTTAATGTGTTAAGATTAATAGCACTGTTTATATTCTCAGGTTCTTGTTTTTTTATCTTTTTTTCATAGTAGTGTGACATCATTGGCTGCTAGTTAGCCCATGTTTGTCTCAGTCTAATTCTCAGACATTTTCCTGCAGTCCTAACAGGTCACTGTGTCATGCATTTGTGAATTTGAGCCTGTATTTCTCAAGTGCAGGAACTGTATTTGTGTTCACTGAATTGCATCTTTCCAGGCCTTTCTCTGTCCTTTTAATCACAGAATCACAGAAACACTAGGTTGGAAAGGACCTTCAAGATCATCAAGTCCAACCATTAATCCAGCGCCACCATGTCCCCTAGACCATGTCCTGAAGCACCACATCCACACGTTTCTTGAACACTTCCAGAGATGGCGACTCCACCACCTCCCTGGGCAGCCTGTTCCAATGCCTGACCACCCTCTCAGTGAAGAAATTTTTCCTAATATCCAATCTAAACCTCCCCTGGTGCAACTTGAAGCCATTTCCTCTTGTCCTATCGCTAGTTACTTGGGAGAAGAGGCCAACACCCTCGTCGCCACAACCCCCTTAAATTCTAGTCCTTAAAACCCCCCTAAATTCTAGTCCTGCTCTCTTACGTACTCCTGACTCTCCTAGTTGAATGTAATTTGCTGATTTGAATAGGTCCTTTCTCTATCAAAGCTCTGAAATCCAGCAACACTCATTATTTTCATTAGGACATAGGTGATGCCACCTGATGCATCTTTTCAAACTAACTCGGAGCAATCGATAAATACTCTCTTGTATGATGATTATTTTTCTAATTTACAGAGGTCTGTGGTTATGATTTTACATAGAGAGTATTTCTCTACTGAGGAGGGGAACAATTTTTCAGACTGCATCGTGACCTGTTAGATCAGTTAGATATAGTTTCTATTCAGGAAATACAGTGTTACCTTGCTGTGCTGAAAAACTACCTGATCGAATATTTCTGGGAAGATTGGCCTGTTATTTCCTGGTTTTTCCTCTTTTTCCTTGGAGGTATGTTGCCATTTTCCAGTCTCCTGACCTTAGTAATTTTCAGAGGTACCTACAAATGTGTTTGTGGGGGTTTCTGATGCTTCTTGAAATGCCTGAGAGTATTTCAAGGTAACAATTTTTACTGCAGCGGTATTGTACTCTTCCCTTCCTGCTCTTGCTGAGCTGGGATGGTCCTGGCTGGGCACACACTGACTCGTCCCCCTGAGCAGCAGAGACCTGACTGTTGCAATGGCTGCTTATTCCTGTGATCTCTGGCAAATGTGAAATCCAAATGTAAGTGTCTGAAGCACGATGTTGCTTAGTCAACAGTTGCTTAGTTGCCTGATTAACAGGAGGCTAGAGGCTGTGGGTAGTCCCAAAGTGATATTGACGCAATAAAAAGCATAGAAGCTGTATCAAATACATGTACGTTCTTTACTGAAAGTTTTGTGTAAAGATCAGTATGCTAAAAATCGAAGCAAAAGAGGTGACTACAGAAACACAGTATTGTTATCACATAGCAAGAAACAGCATGTCCAAACAATTTTCTTCCTGATATTAATCATGTAATAAATGAAAGGCCTGTGTTAAGTCTGTTTTAGGACTGACATTAAAATTATGTGAGAGTTTAGGATAAAATCTAATAGGAGGATATGAATTTCTTAAGAGGAGCATCAGGAGACACTCTGTCAACTTTGAGATTTATCTAAGATCTTAAATATTCTCCAAGAAATGAAAACGTGTTCTTATTGCATCATTACAAGAAATCTCAACACTGTTCCAGTAGTAGCAGCAGCAGCTTTTAGAGCAGCTCTAGAGCTATAAATTTCTCTTCCTAGTATTGTCTGTTTGCAGAGGTATATGGGTTGGATCTATAGCTTTTTTCCCCACAATTTTGTTGGATATCACCTAGTTAACAGGATTCAAAAGAGTAGAAAATTCTAAACCACTCTTCCAAGTGATCATGGTATCACTGAAGGTAGCATACTCTACTTTAAATTCACAGTTTGTTTTTTAAAGATATTTGTTTGTGATAAATGACATAACCTGTGCATAGAGTGGTAACTTAGAAAAATGCTGCCGTATGGAAGTGTATGTTTTGGCTGGCTTCCATATCCACGCGACAAAGAAGCTGGGATTATTTTGATGGACGAGTCCATCATTGTGAACTCTCTGTAGCGCGATAACTAGATGACTTTATAAAGCCGTATACCACAAGAGGGAGTAGACAGCTATTAGTAAGTAATGCTGCTACATACAATCCAAATAGCAATGCTTCAGATGCATAACTGATATCAAATGAAGAAAGATTTTATTAGTTTTTGACGATCTTAGTAATGCATTTCTATCATGAGGTAAAATATAAATCTCCTGTTTTCATCAGAGGCCTACTTAAAATTAATTTATTTTGTAAACCGTAGAGAGAAAGTTAGTGGAAGGTCATGAAATCCCTGTCAGGTTAAAAGCCAAGCAGGTTGAAAGGATTTCCCAAAATGCACAGAAACTGTAAGCATCTGTAACAGAGTAGAGGCTTGCCTGCCAGATGTGAAAAGCACCCTGTGCTTGTCTTCAGAAGAACCTTCAGGTTTGCAATGTTACAGGTAAAAAAGAGACGGGGGAAAAAAGTCACATTTGCCTTCTAATAACTTGTTTATTAGATTTCACCTTCCACCTCCCCAATAGCAGCCTAAAGTAAGCAGGGTCTGGTCCCAGTGCCTTACCCTGTTCTAGGCAGGTCTCCAAGAGCTGCAGTAAGCCACAGCTATGAAGGCATGTCCTATTCTGCATAAATAAACCTCTATGCTCTCCTTCACTTTTTATTTTCCATCCAATAAATCTGACTGGTACATTCCTATGTTGGTTTTAATTTCTGGCCTCTAACAGATGGTGTAGAGTTTTGCTTCTCTTATCGCAGGATACTTTGCAGACCACAAAACTGTTTACACTACTGCTTTATCCAGGGGAATAGTTCTGTCTTTAGGCTATATTTCACATTTATATTTTAAATTCTGGCAATGCCTGCCAACAGTTTTGCAATGCAAAATTGTGAATTTTGTTGTTTTGTGTATAATATACTGAGAATACTGAAAATCATGCTGAACTGCAAAAGAATTCTGTTATTTTAGCAAAATACATATTTACTCTCATCTACTTAGCAAAAAAATGCATACTTACCTTATCTCATCATGTGCATATGACTCAGTAATGGTATAATTTATACAGCACTAAGAACCATGTAATTACTTCCCATCTAAGTATTAATTATAATTGTGTCAATCTTTGGAGTGTTGAATGATGATTACAGTTGAAAATTATTTAGTATTTACAGAAAATCTAAGTGCAATTTTAATAATTTGAATGATGCTTCCTTTTAAACACCGTTATATATTTACTATACTCATTTTTACATATCCTTCAGTGGGTGATTTTTATCAGTCCATTTTACCAGTGTAAAGATTTTTTTTCCCCAGTGAAAATACCTCTAAGATATTTAGTGGAGATAAGCCTCTGATAACTCTGCTAACTACTACTGGTTGAAGATGTAGTCTCTCCTTATGTGGAGATAGAGTGTTTGTGTACCATGTAAGATTAAACTCTCACATCTGCAGTCTAACTCTGCTGTTCCTGCTAGTATGCATCTCCAACTTGTATGCATTTATCATACGAATGTGTGAGAAGTCCAGGTCTATAAACAAAGGCTAGATTTGTGGGTAGCAAAATTTCAGTGAAAAGAATCATGCTAATAAAGAGGTTTTAGCACAAAGTGGGGTTCTCTGTTACTGCGCATGCCGAGTCCAGTATCTATTATTTACATCACACTAATGCAATTACTAGAGGTCAATGTCCTTTGTACCACTACAAGTTCCTTAAGAAAGAGACCAGTTAGTGCCTGAAAATGCAGTCATGCATGGGAATCGGCATGAAGCATCTTCTGGGGTTCCAGGCACTGCCCTTCCCTTGGCTATTATCAAGTCCCCATGAAGGGCATGCAGCTCCCAGGCCCACAAACAGCTGTAGTACAGCTTCTGTACGTAAAGCCAATTAGTGTTTGGGTATCCATTGCCACCTCTCCATTGCTTGCTGCTGGTTTCTTTTGAGGAAGACTTACAGCAGGCTTTGCAATGGTCTGGGAAGCCTGGTACTGGCCAGGCTTTCCAAAGGAAAAATGTGACTATCGAAATATTATTCTCCTTTTTCTTTTGCTCCTATATGGTACTGATAGTAATGTTTTCCAGGCAGTGTTCTGTCTCTGTCTACTGAAATACATATTTAGACAAAGAATTATTTAAAAATGCTTTGTTGCCAAGACACTGAATGAAATGTACTAGTGATAACTACAAAGACAACAAAATGGTCTTGTTTCTCCTTCTGCTCTAAAACATGCAAAGTATCTCAAAATCAACAAGTAGGCTTGATTGGATAACATGTATCTACATTAAGAGTGGCTGATTTCAATGTGTTTTGAAATGCTTCAGAAAGCATTTGCTTCAGAAAACAAATGCTTCAGAAAGGTCAGATGTACTGCTTGTCACTGCTGCTTCTTTATGCTGTGTGATGTCATGGAACACTTTGAAGCACAAAGAGGGAAGTTTAGATAAACTTTCAAAATTCACCGTAAAAAATAAAATCCCATTGCATCCCTGTTTAAAGATATAAAATAGGTAAAACTTTCAGAGGTTTTATTCTTCCATTTAAATTTTTTTTGTTGGTCTGAGTTCTTCGGAAGAATTGAAGGGAAGAGCCACTTTTATTCACAAGATTTGGTTCAGAAGGGTCTGATAGTCAGTAGAAGAATTTTTCAGTACTTCCATTGGAACAAGTGGGATGGGGATATTCTGTTCACACACCACCATCTCGTACAGGGGAGCAGCCTCCAGAGCGAGAGCCGACAAAGAGATGGATGAAATGGGCTGCTGCAAGTCCTGCAGCCTGACTGCATAATTTGCAGCCTGTCCTGTAGTCCCAGATGCTGCTTCCTCTTCCAGGCTAATGTTTATAGATATTTCATTTCTTTGACAAGGGTCCATAAGAGAATAGGGAGGGGGATCATCTGTGGGAATATATATTTGTGTTGCTCCTGGCCCCACACATTCATCGTAGCTGAAAGAAAAAAGAATTTTTCATTAGACTCCTGTGAAAAATGCCACAGTATGCTATTTTCAGCATAACAGGGGCAAGTAAAGTGAGAAGTGAAGGATCATCTGGTGTTTTGTTCCTCAGCCTGCATCCTTGCTTACCCTGCCATGTGAGACACTCGAGCATAATACTTAAAAGCTCATCTCCAAATACCTAAAGATAATCCTGGAGGTCTTGGTGAAAGTTCAGACCACAACCTCCTGCATGAAAGTAACATGTGTGGCAGCACTGTTTAGCTGAGGTGCCTGGGGATAAGCCCAGCTCCTTACAGCCAGTCACACAGGATCGGGAGGAATAGCACTGGTGGCTCACACAAAGCTGTGCACGCTGCCCCAGTCGCCGTAGGCGCAACACTGGGAAGGTTTGTTCCTGCTCTCAACTGCTTGTAAGTATCTAAGTTAGAAAATGGCTGGGGAAAAAGGAAGTGGTGTTGCCATTTTACAGTTATGAAATAAGGTATAGAGAGAGTATCGCATCAAATGCTGTCCTCCTGACTCACTGGTCTCTGGTGCTCAGCCAGCAGTTGCATGTGGTGGGTTGTCTGGGTTGCAGATCTGTGCTGGCAGAGGTAGCAGGATTTCTTGCTGAGGTGCAGAGCTGCGATGAGTAATCTTGACAGACTTATGCTGGGCATTCTGAGACTCGGCAAACTTCCCGTCATGTTCCTCACGAAAAGGAGGAATGCAAGACAGACCAATTTGTGGGATTTCCATGAGGAGCCAGCTCAGGTCTATCTAGGCTTTGTAGTTCTGTCTGTGCCACCAAGTTAGAGCCAGGGTAAACTATTACCTCCACACTCCACTACCCTGCTCAGTGT
Source organism: Phaethon lepturus (assembly GCF_000687285.1). NCBI lineage: Eukaryota > Metazoa > Chordata > Aves > Phaethontiformes > Phaethontidae > Phaethon > Phaethon lepturus. The sequence continues at coordinate 58,270 of NW_010561124.1, read as the reverse complement.
TTGCTGTCCGGGTGTGAATGCAGACAGGCACCTAAGATTGGTGCTTGGACTGCAGAGCCTAGGGAGGCCCACAACGGGTAAATAATGAGCCTGGATAGACTAGTGTGTCTTTATGCCCATGTTTTCCTGTGCTCTGTGTTGCAAGAAGGGGATGGGCATGGACAGAGTGGATATGAGCAGGCTCAATGTGTTTGTACTGTTTTGTGCTGGCACTGCCCGGCCATCTGAGCCTAAGGGCTCTGCAGAGATTGCACTGTGGCCCCAAGGAGCCAGGAGATGGCCTGGCAGGCTTGGCGCTGAACCAGAACTGGTGAATCTGATCTGTGATGCATCACCTGTTTGTCCACAAACTAAAGCTGACTCCACTTTTGCTATCAAAACAGCCCAGGTCTAGTGGTCTAAAGGAAGGTCCTGTTTTCCTGTCTCACTAGCTACAGGCAAAAGTGAGGAAGAGTCATAACATCATGATCTTAAACATTGTACCTGCTTTGTTTGTGAGTGCCTTATTTAATTGTTTCAGGATCATTTTAAATCCAATTCTGAAGGAGGGAAGGTTTCCTGTAAAAACCTTTGCCTACTCAGTTAACCTGAAAAGCAGTTCTGCTGGAGCCAAACGAATTAAGAACCCATTTCCTCAACCACACTAACTGCAGAGCTATTAAGATCTTGGATATTTCCTGAAACTTAGGATATTTAACGTATGTCTTACCAGTAGACAGCAGGCAGTCATTCTGCCCCCTGTAATTGCATTACTGCCAGACTAAACCCAAGCTAATAAACCCTACTTGTAGATTATAAGTGGCTTGCAGCAGGGCAGCTTGTGTTGGCTAGAGTGAATTCAAATCTACTGCAACCAACCATGGAGGCCCTGCCTATTTTTCTAATACTTGGTTCTGCTGCACTCATTCATACTGTTCCCTCAGAGCACTCCTGTTGATTTTGATGGTATTGTTCCTAGTCTGGGTGATGGAAGGGGTTTTTGGGAAAGGTAAGAAAGTGAAATCTTAGTGCTAGGTTACTAAATAACTCAAATACGCACAGGTCTTCTTATTTTTTACCTCCCCTTTATCTTATTTTTATATTAATAAGAACAATGGTTTTAGATTCAGACTAGAAAATTTTGATTTCCCCATCAGAAAGAATGGTATTTAAAAACATAACTCTGTTCTGAAGATCCTGACTAGGGCCACTAGATACTTTGGAAACATGTCCCAGCATGCAGGAGGTCAAATTGGTTTTGTATAGCATGTAGAAAAGATTAAGTCCAGCCTCTTCTAAGCCTGCTGAAGCTTTCAACCGTACCTGATACTCTTTTAAAAGGTCTTCAACCTCAGTCAGACATTGAGGACCTGATGTCTTCAACTCTTCATGAACTCAGTGAGAGTACAGGAAGAGCCACTCTTTGCACAATTACTTACTATGAGTTGCATCTTTACTTAATTTACATTTTGCTGAGCCAAAGCCCAGTGAATTTATTTAAAATCTTTCCACAGATTTTGACTGACTTAGGCTAATGAAGAGCACCTACTGGGTCCTACTACCATAGTAAAAGACTTTCAGTTTTGGAAAGCCCACAGTAATGTGAGTTTCAAGGTGGAAAATTCTGAATCTTTTTGCTGAGACACAAAAGGGAACAAGCTTCTCTGTCTCCTGATTCTGTGCTCTGGCCCAGCACAAGGGAAATCTGCCACTGACATATAGGAGAAATGGGCACAGTATGAACCTTCTACTTAACTGTTATTATCTGATCATGTGCATTTCTTTCCCTTGGATTTAATTTAGCATCTTTCATGGACCCGCAGCTCTGTAGAACTAAAAAGCTCGGTGGCATAAATAGCAAAATGATCTTTTGTGAAGGACACTTTTAAGCATCAAGACAAATGGGTAGCAAATTATAGTATTCAAGACCTGGCATTGTAGTGTTTAGTTCCAAATATCAATATATTAGTGTTAGGACAATTTTTCTTCATGCATATGATGGATAAAAAAATAATTCTCTCTTTTTTTTTTTTTTTCTCTAAACTCCAATGCAAGTAATGTTCCCCCTGCCCTTTTTGGCAATTAAGTTCACATTTTAAAAATCAAATAGGCCAGTAAGGAACACATGCCAGATTTTCAATTAAGTAACTTTTTGACACCTTCACAGCTGTACCTACAGATCGTTGTAGCCAAGGAGGCAACTACAAATAATTCAAATAACTTTTTTTTTTAAAAAAACTTCTTATATTTCATCACAAACTTACAATCTTGATACTCAGTTTCCTGTGAGTGTGATATCTTTGCTTGTAATGCTGCCATTCCAAACAGCTATTGCTATGATACTAGTAGTGGAGGCTACAGGTTCCTAGCATTTTCAATTGAGGAGAGAGAGAAAGGAGATGAATTAAGGTCATACAAGCAACTTTAACTGTGTATTTTTTTCCCAGCTTCTGAGTGTTTTGTGATATTTTTTTTTTTTTTGGGGTGGTGGTGGTGTGGTGGTGGTGTGTTGTTTTTTTTTTTTTCCTTCCAGAGTGCTGTTATTGGGGTATTCCTGTAGTATAACTAATGAATTATCAACACTTCAAGCATGAATTTTTATTTTGCAGGCAGGAAAGCAGTGTCTCTTCTTCAAAGAGACCATCATATGTAAATATATGCCTCTAGTCTTTACCAGGTCTTTTTTTATTAGAGGATTTTAAGCAAGTATTATAAGAAGTAATACACAGTTGGACAGGCACCCACTGTCCATCTATGTTGGTGATTGGAAAATCATTTATCAAAAGATTTAAAGGATTACTTTACAAGAAGTTGTAATAGCAATCATTTCTTGCAGTTGATTGTATTGATTTGAGTGATATTGGACTAAATCCTTACTGTCCTCTTAAAATAAAGCTTTGTGTTTGAGGATAAGAGGCGAATGGACTCTTGCATACTGCAGTGAGGTGTGTATCATGAACTAAGTGGTACTGCTAAGTTGTCCTGCAGTGTAAGGTCTGCACTTTTGACACAGCTTTTAGGTTTCTTTATTTTTACTTGCAAACAGAGCAAACTAGAATAGAGTGAAGGAGCTGCCTTCTCATCAGCCTGTATGCAGACCTCAAGACCCGAGGGGCCAAGCGGTACTATGTAATGATGGCTACCACTGAAAAAAAAACAGTTCATCCATAACAATCAGTAGAGATGATTCCTAATATTAAAATGATACTGTTACATGCAAGTCACTTAAGTATAGTAACTAATGCTGTTGATTTCAGCTGAGAAGGTGTCAGCTGTAAAGCTCAGTGATGTGTAAAGCTGTGCTTTCAACATGAGCCAGTGTCCATGTCATTGAAGGGAAGCGTCCCCTGCCATGTTGCATACTTCCACTGTTTTCCTTGCACTACTTCCTCCCAAATAAGATCACCACTGGAGCTAAATAGGCAAAAAGGTCATATGTGTGTGGTTTTTGGTGCATGTGTGAGTTTTTGGGTTTGTTTGGTTTTTGGTTTTTTTTCTTTTTTTTTTTTTTTTTTTTGTTGGCTTTGGGTTTTTTGTGTGTGTGTGCTTTTTTTTTTCTGGGATTAATTTTTACTGATCTAGCTACCTGAGTTGGAAGCTCACAGCATAGTCAGATGGGCATCAATCCAACACAAGGGAAGCAGAAGTATAAGAGATGGGGAACTCAGGTAGGTCTTAGACCACAGCTCACAGGCAGAATTTCTTAGCCACATCATAAAAGTGCAACCTCAGTAACTGCTAAGGTAATGACACCTACATATGTATGTGTATATATGTTGTATGTGTATATATGTTATATGTGTGCAACTGAAAATGCAAGAGCATGAAGCTTGCATATGACTTAAGTGAAAAAACAAAAATACTTGCTAGTCTCTTGCAAAAATCTATGAGATGTTTTGTCTGAGAGATTCAGTTCTGTGAAGTTATTGTACATGTAAAAAGTAGCTGATGCTTGAAGTTCAGTATAGCAGTCACAGGAAAATCCTTCTAGACAAGAAAGCAAATTATTTTGAAAAGTATTGTGAATTCACTTTAATCCATTATTTTTTTTTAATTATATTAACTTAAGGTTCAGTGTATCTTACAGGCAGTTATGAGAAGGAAGGAGTTACTGACCATGAAATGTGCTGTTGTCTACTTTTTTTTTTGGCCTTGTTTCGTGTCAGAATAACTTCATTGTCATTGTAGACTATGCTATTGAGTTTTTAAGGGATAATTATACTAGGAAAGGCAAGGAGGGCTGGTGTCTGTTAATGTCATCTTACTGCATGTAAATGTGATCCACAAAGAGAAGAATATTGCCGAAAAAATACAGCAGCTTTTCAAGCTGACCTTATTGACTCAGAATGTTGGGTGGGGAGAAATAACTTCATGAATTTGTCGGGTCTCATTGCAATAAGTATTAGGATAGGTTTGTTGCTAAGGAAACCCAAAAGAGCTTATTTAACTAGCTGTCATTCATAAATTATGACCTACTCTCTGAGGAAAGAAGAAGGTTCTACTTAACAGAATTTTTTAAGATGCAAACAATAGTTAGTGGAAAAAAAGGCAAATCTGGGGAATGAAGAATTCTTTGTGAAATAGATGTCTTTTTGTTTACTTCATTCATTTTTTATATGTTATGACTCTACTAAAATTGCTCCTGTTGCATAGTTTCCATTTTGATGATGACCTACTGTCGTCTTTTAATAATGGTAAACAGAATCACTAGATCTGAAGTACATGTGCTGATGCGTTTAAGCTATGATGAAAACAACACAAAGGATTTTTGTATGACGTTGTTACCTAATAAAGAAAAGCTGAAATTGGAACAAATATACCGTAACTCTCTAAAAGGAGGATCAAGGGAAAAAGATAATGTGTTTGACCATGTAAGTAGTTCAACTGATGATGCTATCTCGGATCACACAATCTACTAACAGCTGGGTTTGTAGGATAGCAGCTGGGAAATCTGTCAGTGTTTCCTTTTCCTTTGAAGTGCTTTTTCTTAGGATACATATATTCTTTGCTGATATGTAGCTACCATGATGAAATGTATAATTTTTGACAGAACTGCTCTTATAGTGACATGTCACGAGACAGGATATTTTTCTATTTTTTTTTAATACTGATGGTTTCCATTTGAGATACTAAGTACATCTACTAACTATATTTTGACTCTTCTTTTGCATGCTTTGTCAGTGATTTATTAAGCATTAGTTTAATATTTTCATATAACAGCAATCCGTTCCATGTTACTGATTGTCTCAGTCATTTACTTAGTTTAATTCTTGAACAGTGACTTAGAATGAAGAGCCAAAACCATCTTTGTCTATTAAAAAAGAAACATCCTGAACTGTTGGGGTCTAGCGATTAGGAGAATGATAGTGTAAGAATAAGCAAAGGTAGTTAAGTGGCACCGCCTTGATGCTGTTTCAGCATTCCTAGTTATTGTGTTCAGATGAAATCAAAATCCATCTGTCTCTGGGCCTGGGTAGTATTACATGAGAATTTTTTACTACGACTGATCCCAAATTACATGAGTGAAGGTGGTGAGTAACACACATATAAGACCCAGAGATAACAGCCTGCAGTGTCAGCCAAGCCAAGGCCCTGAAGGAATGATCCAATGCTCCATAAAAATCACCGGAATATTTTCTGCGAATGTTTTGTCATATATGTTTGAAATGCGGCTATTTAAACAAGAGCCAGGGGGGGAGCTCTTAAGGTACTCTGGAGGAACTTTTCTCTTATTAGCTGTAGAGGGATGCTGATCTCCTAACTTAATTGACTTTTAAGCTCCCAGAGGTGTGGTAAATGCACCTTCAAGGTGCCTGCCTGATCTTGGAGTGGGTAACCATGAACAAATAACACTGTTATTTTCTATTTTAATGTTTTTAAATAGTAAAAAATGTAACCCAAGGTATTGTTCATGGAAACAGCTAAGGCTCAACCCTTGAATAGACAGGAAACGTGGAATTAATTTTTTTCCTGCCTTCCGTCTGTTCATAGTTGTTTCTGGAATTTCCCATTCCCCACAACTGCAATAGGAGTATTTGTGTTAATAAGCACTAAAAGCCTGGCTCTTTATTCTCCACTATGTGTGAAGATAATCTTGAGGAAGTTGTGACTCGTTGATGAATAAATATTCCAGATGAAAATTAAATGTAAACAGTGTTTTCATGAGAACAAATACCAGATAGCATTTGAAACTGGTATAATACAGTTTTAACATACTTGTACAGCTTTAAGCAATTAAAATAAATGTTTTAAATAAACCAAGTCATTCTATGATTAACATTTTATATGATACATTTCAGCCTGGCATTAATTTTGTATATAATAAGAACCACTTGATCATAAGCAGTACTTAGTCCCTGGATTTCTGTAACCATTTGCAGCAAATGACAGTGAAGCTATGGGCACTGGTTGAGTAATAATGATCAGTTAAGACAAATTTATTTAAAAATAATCTCTTGTAGCCTCCCAAGCCATAGAGATAATCCACAAACAGCGTTCTAAATGCCAATACCAT